>NC_043711.1:102250557-102286756 GCF_006229205.1 Suricata suricatta | reverse complement strand
CGATGGTGGTGGTAGTCATGGCAGTCATTGGGGTGGTGGTGGTGATGCTGATGGTGGTAGTAGTAGTGATGGTGATGGTGATGGTTGAGATGACGGTGGCGATAGTGGTGATGGTGATGGGGGTGACGGTGATGGCGGTGGCGGTGATGGTGGTGATGGTGATGGCGGTGACGGTGACGGTGGTGACGGTGGTGGTTAGGATGACAGTCGTTGTAAAGGCCAACAGGCAGGAGAGAGTGATGTGAAGACTGGAAGGAGCCCAGTGAAGCAGAGAGAGAGAACCTGATGGAAAGCTGGAGAGGCTGTCACATTGGGTTTTGTCTTAATGCATTTCCGCCTCCCCTCTGGAGGCTTCTGCACGTGGTCTGATGCACAGGACACTGGGTGCCCGCCTTGGGCCATGCCAGCGCTAGGCACGAGGAGTACGTTGGTGACCAAATTCAGACTCTTTCTCTCCCCTTGGTGTGTCCAGCGGGGGACCTGGAAACAATGAATCATCATGTTGAGGAGAGTGGTGTTGCAACCCAAGCTTAAAACCCAAGCTTAAGGGCCCTGGAAAAGAAACGTATTTTCTTTTTTCGGAGTGTAGGGCAGAGGAAGCGTCCTTGATTTGGGCATGTCAAGGAATACTTTCCCCAGAAAATGATCCGGGCGCACTTGAGCTGTGAACTGAAGGATGAGCATGTGGCGGTGGGGGGTGTGGGGGGTGGTTCGGTCCCAGGTACAGGAGTAGCGTGTCCGTAGGCCCTCTGCTAGAAGGGACCGGCCGCGTTAGGGGAACCGGCAGGAGGTCAGCACCAACGCGGGGGGTAGGGTGACGTCAGTCTGGGGGGTGGACGGGGCCACCGTGCAGGGCCTCTGGCCCTGCAGGACTGCGTGTGGTCTTGTGTCTTGAACACCCCCAGGGTGGCGGGAAGTCCTTGTCGTCATGGCTGGGAGGTGCCGCAGTCACGCCCTTGTCTGTTTCAAAAAAAAAAAAAAAAAAAATCTCTCTGACCATGGGCTGGGGCGGCGGGATTCGAAGGAACCAGAGGTGATGGGAGTATCTGGGTCTGGGGAAGGTTGATGGTTCTATAAATACGTAAAACTGGTGGTCGTGAGCATGGCCTCGAGACTCCCCTGGGACGTTGACTAGCAGGGCTTGGCCGCAGCGTGGACTGAGGGGGTCGCCGTGTGAGGAGCCAGAGGGAAGGCCGTGCCCTTCGCTGAAGGGGCAGGGGCGGGGAGCGGGGTGAGTGCTGTCCCTGACTCGTTGAGTTAGAAGCGCCTCGCACCACCTATGAGGAGGAACCCGGCAGGCGGAGGGCTGGGGGGATGTCCAGAGCCCGGTGGAGGGGCTGCAGTGGGACAGACGAGTCTAGTGGGGAGCGAGGCTCGGGAGAGACCCGCACATTGGGGTTCCAGGCAGAGCTGTGGGTGGGAGCTGCCTGGCGCTGGAAGGGACTGGAGGTCAAGTTGTAGCCCCCGTGTTGTTCAGGGGAGGAAGTGGGCGCAGGGGACGCGCCCCTGCTGGTGGCGGCAGAGCCCCTCCAAGCTGGGTTCTTCACCGTCCCGCTTTGGTCCCCGTGGGGCGCGCCGCGTGGAGGACCTTCTTGGAGACACGGAACGTGAACCGAGGGCTCGGATGTCAACCCCCTCGCCATCGGATCGATTTCCTGCCAGCGTCCAAACGGACAGTTGGCAGCTTCGCATTCTTCTCCTGATCACTTCAGGACTGACATTCTGCCGGCTCCTTATTAAAGAAAGAGCAGGGCAAGAGCTTGCTGGAAGTGGTTTGGGAGCTCGAAATAGAACTATACCATGTCCTCAGCGCACGCCTGCCAGGGCCCGCATGGCAGCCGGGAAGGACTTGGGCAAGGTTAGAGCTAAGAGCATTTGGCGACCCTCTTTTCCTGCTGGTTATTCAGAAACCCAGCCAAGTCCCCAAGCGCCAATTGTGACTTAAAGCTGGTCCTCAGAATGCGGGATTAGGGCCCAGAAAGGCAGATCCGGTTTTCTCAGGACCCTATTCCAGGATGCCTCCTCTGTGAGATCCCAGGTGGAGCGTGTGGGTTAGATTTATCATGAACGAGTTGATAATACAGACTGAGGCGAAGTCCTGCCACCAGCCACCGTATCCGGACGCTACCGGCTTCCCATAGGACGACCCGTTTCCATAGGAAAATGGCTTTTTAGAAAAAAACACCAGTCCTGGGGCGCTTGGGTGGCTTGGTCGGTTGGGCGTCTGACTCTTGCCTTTCCCGAGTTTGAGCCCCGCGTCAGGCTCTGTGCTGACAGCTCGGAGCCTGGAGCCTGCTTCGGGTTCTGTGTCTCCCTCTCTCTCTGTCCCTCCCCTGGTCACGCTCTGTCACCCAAAAATAAACATGAGAAAATTTATAGGGGCGCCTGGGGGGCTCCATCAGTTAAACGTCCAACTTCAGCTCAGGTCACGATCTCACGGGTTTGTGGATTCGAGCCCCACGGCAGGCTCTGTGCTGACAGCTGGGAGTCTGGAGCTGCTTCAGAGTCAGTGTCTCTCTCTCTGCCCCTACCTTGCTCACACTCTGTCTCTCTTGCCCTCAAAAATAAAACACTAAAAAAATTTTTTTAATTTATAAAAAACACACGAGTCCTGTTTGTATCGCTTGGCAGCATTAGCTCCGAGGCCCCTGTTGGCTCACAAAGATCTCCCGTGTTCTTTTTAGTTGTCACCCTATCCTGTCTGCTCCCAACAGGAGACTGTCGATAGTCATTTCCCAGTTGGTGTCCGTTTTGGCTTATATGTACATGGCCCCCGGTCCTGGCACAGGTGCGCCACAGCACATGGCCTGGAACAGAGGCGGGGGGTGGCCTGGAGTGTGGGTGGAATTGTTTTCAGGCCGAGAGTGAACTCAGAAACTTCCCGAGTTCCAAAGCACCATAGAAATTAGAAAAAAAAAAAAAAAAGGGATGGTCCTTTAGAAATACTGAGATTCTTGCTCAGACTTCAGTGATTTCCCTAACTGGCTAGATGATTTTTGCCACGTCCCCATACTACAGCTACGCATAATGGTTTTCTTTACATCAACTTGCTGTCTTTATGTAAATGAATTTAGTTTTTTTTTAAATTTTTTTTTAATGTTTCTATTTATTTTTGATACAGAGAGAGACAGAGCATGAGAGGAGGAGGGGCAGAGAGAGAAGGAGACACAGAACCGGAAGCAGGCTCCAGGCTCTGAGCTAGCGGTCAGCACAGAGCCCGACGCGGGGCTCGAACCCACGAACGTGAGATCTGACCTGAGCCGAAGTCGGAGGCTTAGCCGACTGAGCCACCCAGGCGCCCCAAATGAATTTAGTTTTAAAGAAAAATTATTTCAGTAGCACTTGGCTCTTGGCTAAGAATTTTTTAAATACACAAGGAGATAAATGCATAGCTCTTAACGTAGACAGCATCGGCTCTTGGGCCCTTGGCAACCTTTTAGACAGTGCCTTGGTCCAGCGCGGCCCTGTCTGCTCCCCAGCACAGGCCAAGGGGCTTCGTCCGTTATCCACTGGGGAGGGTCCTCATCTGGACCCCAGGAAAGACGGCGTGCTGGGCGGTCTTCCTATCTTGGGCGGCATGTTCTTGTTTCCTTTGCCGAACGCCGTTTACCTTCAAGGGGGACCAAGGAGATTTTGACCCCGGTGTCTAGTAAGGCACCTCCTAGCCGAGGAGGAGGTGGGAAGAATTCTGGCTCCAGCCAGCTACAGCCTGTCGGATTTCAGCAGGACGAAACGGCATGGGACGTATTTTCCTTCCGCGACACTTGCCTCCTAATAATAAATCGACAGGTGTCGTCTCGATCCGCCTTTACCATGACATTTGCCGTCACTTCACATGTTTTTGTTTGCAGCCGCAGCCAAGAAACAGGCTTCTTGGTGAGGCTTTGACCTGTGCCCTTGGCCTCCGCAGAGCTCAGTCCCGAACGAGGACAGGCCCCCCCACTTCCTGCCGGCGCCTGGCAGAGGCCCTCCCCCCAGCTCCCCTTTGTGCTGAGGCCTTTCTGGGGACTTGGGGGGTGGGGGGAGGTGGGTCTTTCCTCCCATCATGTGCCTGGCCTTGAGTGCATGCCAGAAAAGGCCAGGAAGGAGCCTGCACCCAAAACTCCAGATCCAGAAGTGTGGTAGGACACGCTTTGCCTCCAGGTCAGAGGCCAGCAGAGCGAACCCCGTGTGTACACAGTAAAAGGGGCACATGGCTGCACGCACACGCTGCGCCGAAGCCCGTGACCCTTCCCGGCGCAGAAGGTGGGGTGGTGACGGCGGAGAACGGCCGTCCGTAGATGCGGCGCCCGGCTGCGTCTTGCTTGGGTTGGCCCGTTGTGTGTTTTTAAGTGCTAAATTTAAAAAGTATGTGTGGAGGCCGCCTCCATGGGTCAGTGGAATGGGACAGTTGAAGCAAATCCAGGGCATTCGGGGAGGGGACCCGCTGTGTCCCAGCAGAGCAGGTGGCCTCCGGGCCAGGCCGGTACCGGCCGGTGCACCAGCCCCGCCGGCCCGCCCTTCCCTACCGACGGCAAGTGCCCAGAGGGGCCCCTGCACGAGGGCTGTGGGCAGTCTGCTGGGTTTCCTTCCGCACGCGTCGTGTGAATCTGTGTCGTGTAGTTTGAGCACCGAATCCAAGTTCTGTTGAATTGTTGTTGGCTCTTCCCTCACACGTGTCCCGTGAACCCTGTGGACCTGTCGTTACGGAGGTTCCCAAGCGCGCCGCGGCGGGGGTGAGACCCCGGGCCCCGCACAGCCGCGGGGGCCCAGCAGCTTTTGCTGCCTCCTTCACCCCCACGTCTCCTTCGGGTGTCTTTCTAAGGCCTGTGCCAGGAATTCTACCACTGCACCCGCTCTTTCTAGACTCTTCTGGGGTCTGAAGAAGCCACGGTCTTCCCCGAAAGGAGAGCAAGTCAGGTTACGGCCTGCTTTTCCCTCCCCGTCCCCGGAGCCACGCCACCGCTGCCGCACGGGCCCAGGGCACCCTGGTGAGGGGAGGGGACGCCGACCTCCGGAGCCCCAGGAGTCCCCCTAAAGGCACTGCCCATCTGCCAGGTCCCCTGGAAAGGCCCCCACCTTGGTCACCAGAGACTTTCCCAAATCCCAAAACAGCGCAGACACATTTTTGGTGACCGGGCAAATCCCAGCTCTGCTCTTTCTAAAAGAATGCACATTTGGAACATGACTGAGCCCAGATCAGTGCGAGGGCAGTTGTCACTGCCTGTGTGGAAAGATTTTGCCACGGCCAGCCGCCGCGCCTCCTTGCGCTATATTAAGAGCAGGGCCGTGGGGCCCGGTGGGGTCGGAGGCCACGGGGACGAGAGGGACAGCTGTGGCGGACATCACACCACGCTCCAGGCATGTGCTCACATGTCCCGGGCACACAGATGGCCCATGGCTTGCCCCGCCGCTCGGAGCCCCCCAGGCCTGCGCCTGCCTTCTCCTTGTAGGGTCAGGAATGGGCTCCAGTGGACAGTGCACTTGACGGAGGAGCCAAATTAAGACTGGCATGGCTGAGGCCGAGGGTTCTGGTGGCCTGTGTTTACTGGAAGCAGGGGCCCGTGCCGCCGGAAGGGGCCGTGCTGTGCAAACAGCTGGGGGTGTTGGGTTCTATATGCCAAGGCTGGACAGATATTTTTAAATGTCACAGGCCAAATGGAGCCTCGGCTGGCACTGGCCAGAGGGGCAGGGGGATTTGGAGGACACCGCGTCACCGTGGCTGGATACGGTCAGGAGAGCGGGGAGGATTAGTTCCTGGGAGGGAGCCCAGCGCGAGGTGTGGTGCCTGGCCGCCCGGGGGCCGACGGGAAGGTGTGGGAACGCCGCGGACACGTCTTGCGCCGGGAGGTCAGCAGGGTTGAGCCCCCAGCTTGCGGGGGCCGGGCCGGGGAATCAACCCCGTGGTTAAGGTGTCCTACAGAACTGAGTGCCAGCCCCAGCACCCCAGTGCCCGCCCCACACCCTTGGGGCGGCCCATTGACCCGCCGGCTTGGTATCCTGAGTTGGGAGGAAGGGACCAGGGCTCCTGGGGGCTGAAGCTAGACAAGGGGCCCCGGACGCTCGGGAGCAAGCCCCCGAATGGTGGCCGCTGTTGTTGGCAGTCACGAAGCTGGGGCAGGCCGCGGTGTGGCGTTGGACATCGCCCTCCAGGCACACCCCACCCAGAGCTCGCTGTGGGCCAACCGCACAGAGTACTGTCAGGAGGCGCTCCGGAAACTCTCGGAGGCTTGACCTGTCCTGGCCTGTGGGAGCCTCGGGCGGTCTAGGCCCTGCCCGCAGGCAGCCGTAACCGAGGGGCGGCTGCCCCCTGTCGGCGAGCTGCAGACCGCCACCGCGCCGGCCGCCACCTGGCCCCGTCACTCACCTCGAGCAGGGCCTGGCCTCTGTAGGCATTTGCACTTGCTCCGCTGCAGGGACGTGGGGCTATTATTATCTCAGAAGGGGCGAGGGCCATCCACATCAGCCAGGGAATGGCTGGCGGGGGCCTCCTCGACTTTGCCATGACATTGGTCTTGGGAGGCCTGGGCTCACGGGAGAGCGCTGAGCGGCCCGGCCTGCGAAGGGGGCGGCGAGCTCTCACGAAGGCCTCTGCCGGCTCGGCTGTCCGTTTTGCTCCCCGCGGCCCCTTAGTAACCCAAGCGGAAGCGCAGAAGGGCTAGGCCGACTTGTGTGGCTCTGGGCCTCTGAGCCATGCGGACGGGGATGGGGCCTGGGGAGGCTCGAGGGGGCCAGGGTGGGTCTGGAGCCTGGATGTGGCTTCTCTGCAGCGGGAAGCAGGGCGGGAGGGGCTGAGGGGGGCGTTCGGGGGGCTCTTGGGGCCCTTGAGCTGATCCCTGTTGCTGCGCAGAACCCCTGCTTGTCTCCTGCTGTTCGGACTCCCCTCTTGCTCGTCCAGGCCCCTCCCTGGGAGGAACCTGTGGCACCAGTGACCCACCTGGGCCTCCAGGGCCGCCTGCGTGGGGGCTGGGGGCCTCCTCTCGTGCGGAGCCGAGTCTGCCCGGTGTGTGCCCGCCAGGCTCGGACTCGGAGAAGCCCTTCCTCCCGATCTGTTGGCCCCTCTGTTGGACGCCTGTCCCGGTGCCGCCTCTTTCCCAGACATTCGGGAAATACGTTAATTTCGTCTTCACGGCGACTTTACAGGGAACCGAGGTGCAGAGCGGCCACGTAACCCACGCAGGCCCCCCCGCCGGACAGGAGTGGAGTCTGGACTTGAACCTTAGAGCCCGCCTTCGAAACCACTGCTTTCAAATGCTGCTTGGGAGGTACGGGGGAGCTCCAGGGAGGACGAGGGGGCGCCTCACAAACACCTTGTGGGAGCTGTGGGTTCACCCCCAGGCTCCCTTAAGATTAATTCGCGGTGGCGACCCACTCCCCACCATGAAGCCGCCCGAGATGAGAGGACTCACCCAGCCGGGTCACCGCCGAGCCGCGTCGGGTGAAAGCGCGACGCTCCAGGCCGTCTGTTGTTAAGAAAAACAGTAACAGAACATCCACAGAGCACCTTGTACTGCTGCATGAAACATGTGGAGCGCCGTGACCTGGGGTGACGGAGCTGTGGGCTTGTCGCCCACGCCCTGCTCGTCTGGGGCACCGGGCAGTGAGGCTGTGGCCTTCTGTCCCCTGCCATGCCCCCGGGAGGAGGACACAGGAGCCCCGAGCCCCACAGGGCTCCTGTCCCGGCCTCTCGGGGACGTCCTCTTCCCGCTCTGGCCACGTTCTGGATGTTCTGTCTGCTCCGCGCCAGGGTGAAGGTTCCAGGCAGCACGTCCACCCCGGCTGACCTGCTCCTCCACCAGGGCCATCGGCCCAGAGCCTCAGAGGCTGTTGGCCCCGGGGGAGGACACGGGAGGGTGCGGGCCCAGGACAGAAGGCAGGCGGTGCTCCCGCAGCCGTGAAGGACCAGCCTTGGGCCTTGTGGATTTGCAGCTGCTGTTCAGGCCCTGGGGCCGCCCCCGAGGCGGTGGGTGCTCCCAGGCGCGCGCCCGCCACTGGAGTCAAGGTGGCGATGGAACCTCCGGGGAGAAGCCTCCAGAAGGTGAAATGCTTCGGCCGGCTGTCAGCACGGGAGGCTGTGACAGAGCCCGGACAGAGTTCCCGTCTGTGGTCCTCAGAGCCTGCCGCTGAGGCCCCGGCAAACCCACGTTTAAACAGCGCTGCCTCTGAGCTGGGAAGGGAGATGGGCAGGAAGGCAGGTTTCCACGTGCCAGTCTGAACGGGGTCCACGAGGCAAGGCGTCATCCGGGTCTTCGGCTTCTGGGTCACGTAAGCCCTTGGGGCACAGAGAGGGGCCGCCAGTGTCCTGTGGCGCCTGTGTCCATCTGGGAGCACCTAGGTCCCGACACGGGCGGCAGGAGCCCCTCAGAGGCCGTACAGTGAAGGCAGGGACGGTGCGTGAGCATGGCCCCGGCTGGGAGGTGATGATGCGGGTCCTTCCGGAGGGCCCCCCCCAATCCTGTTGTGCTCAATTCAGAGGGTTGGGCGGAGGCTTTCCTGAAAGGCTCGGAGGAGCGCTGTGCCCACTGGCTGTGCCGACAGGAGGCCAGGCCGGAGGGGAGGGGAGGGGAGGGGCGCAGACCCCCTGCAGAGAGGCCCCCACTCCCCGGCGGGTCCCCCACATGGTGGCCAGAGGCCACTGACCATGTGGTTCTGCTCTAAGCCCCCACTTGGGATTCGACCTGCCCTCTGAGCTTGGCCTTGACCACGTGCATTTCCCCCAAGTGCCGCACAAGCCGTTCGGCCCACAGCTGCCTGAAGACTGGCGCTGGGCCCGCCCCTCCTCTCCCCTCTCCTCGGGCCTTCCTCACTCTCACCCTCACTTTCTGCCTGTGGGGAGCCCACCCCCCCCCATCCAGCCGTCACGGGTATCACAGCCCCGTTGTCTCGGTCCCTTTGCCAGCGATGTGTTTGCTCCCACCTCTTAGAGCCTGTGAGCTCCCAGGATGAGGGCCGAATCTGCCCTGAGGACTGTTGTGTTCTCCAGCTTGGGCTGCCCTGCTATGCGTGGGTGCCTAATAAATGTGTGAGAATGAGGGGCGCCCGGGGGGCTCAGTCGGCTAAGTACCCAACTTTGGCTCAGGTCATGATCTCACAGTTTGTGAGCACAAACCCTGCGTCGGGCTCTGTGCTGACAGCTCAGCGCCTGCTTGGGACTCTGTCTCCCTCTCTCTCTGTCCCTGCCCCTCTCATGCTTTCTCTCAAAAATAAACATTTTTAAAAAATTATGAAAAAAGTGGACGTGTGAGAATAAGTGGGGTGATGGCTCTCTGTGCTCAGCCCCCACAGAGCCCTGCTTGGCCCGGGCTGAGGCCTTTCCCGGTGTCCCTCCGCTCCTGCTGGGGGGCTTCTCGGGGGGCATGACACCCCTCCTCCGCCCCCTCCTCTTCCCTTACGGCCCGTTTGCTCTTCGCCTTGATGGCACTTACTCTCCTGACACCTGGCGTCCCCAGCCACCGGGCCCCAGCGGCCGGGCCTGCCTGTCCCCCACACGCGGCACAGAGCAGGCAGCGGGTGCGGTCATTGCTGGTCGGCCAGCCGGCCGGATGGACAGCACAGATGAAAAAGGCAACTGAAGAAGATCCCAAGTGCAGAGTGGCTTCCTGACAGTTGAGGGGACCGTCTGGGCGTGGGACAGGCATGGGGGTGAGAGGGGCCCAGAACATGCTGAGAGTCTGGTGCCTTCTCCCTGGTAGAGGATGCAGGTTCTGGTCTACAGGCCGTGCTGAGGAGCCGGCGCCGAGTCACAGCAGCGCTGATGCTGAGTCCTCTGGGCTTGAGGACCCCCCAGAGCCCCGCTCTGCCGGGGGAGGGGGCTGGTGACGGGCTCGGGCCCTGGGTGATGCCAGCCAGGCTGCGTGGTACCAGGCAGAGAAAGGGGCCAAGCAAATAGGACGAGGCGGCCCAGGGCGCGGCCAGAGGCCAGGAGAGGGAATGAGGGGCCTTCTCGACCGGACAACACAGCCGCAGGGAGGGCTTAAGTCAGTGGCTTTGGAGACTGGGGGGAGGGGGGGGCCGGGGGGTAATGGGTGCCATCCTGGGCTCTGCTCTGATACCCGCTGCCACCCATTTCTCTCAACCTTAGCCTTTCCGCCTTTCCTCCTGCCTCGGGGGAAAACACTGACTGCCGCGGCCAAGGCCAGAGTTCTGGTAGCTTCTGCCCGCGATCACCTCCTCCCCCAACTGCCCCATCAGCGATGGGCACACCGGCCCCGCCATGCGGCCGGGACGGGGATCCCTCCCTCCTGGGGCTTCTTCCTGTGCAAGAGGAAGGCTGCACAGAAGCAAGAGGCATTGTGGAGCATTCCAGAAAGTGCAGAGTTCTGCGCACGGCGGAGGGTGGGGGGCCGGGGAGCAGGAGGAGGTGCCGGCGCAGCAAGACGACAGGCCGCGGGCTCAGACGGGCCCCCGTGCGCCCTCCTGTGTCAGTGCCTTGGCTTCTCTGCTTCTAGCACCTCGACGTGTAGGGCTGGACCGTGGTCTGTGCTGAGGGCCGTCCTGGGCATGTTGGGTGTTTGGCAGCGTCCCTGGCCTCCACCCACAAGAGGCCAGTAGCCACCCCTCTGCCCACTGTAACGACCAGAACTCTCTCCAGACATCGCCCAGTGCCTTCGGCAGCGGCGGGGGGCGGGGGGGGGGTCCATGCCCCACCTGGACACTGGTCAGCTCACGCAGATGTCCCCTTGGCCAGCTGAGAAAGGGATTTCAAAACGGACAAGAGCACAGCACCTGTTACCCTCTTTGAACCTGACCTGGACCGGAGTCTGGGCCCTGGGGTAGCTGCCATGTAAAGGAAGTTGCCGCCCTTCTGGGCCTGAGGGTCCGGGTGACAGAGTGTTGCCTCTGGAGGCTGCCGGCCGTGGAGGAATAGCCGTGGGTCAGGGCACGTCGCGGGCAAGTGCACACACAGGTCTGCGCCCCGCGAGACCCGAGGACGGTGACCCCCCGCCGACAGGCACGTCCCGCCTTCAGACCATGGCCTCTGACGCCACCGTCCAGTGGAAGGAAGCGGGCTGCCCGCTAACAAGAGCTTGTTGCCGGGCATCGGGAGGCGAGGGCAGCGGGCGAGCTGGCGGCAGTGTTGGGGCAGGAAGGTGAGGACGAGCGCAGAAACCAAGACGGGGGCCTGGCAGGGCACCCGGGCCACCGAGAGAGCTCCTGGTGGCCCAGAGTGGGAGAGTGTGACTCGCAAGCCAGCACGGGGTTACGACCCCATGTGTGTGTGTACACTATCGTGAGTGACCACATGGGTAAGAGAGATGTGTACCAGACACAAATCCCTTGTGCGGAGAAGTCCAAAGAACGCATGCACGTGCCCCTCGGGAAGTGGGGACGTAACCGCCCGTCCCTTTGGTTTCCAGGTAGACTCTTGGCCCCAGCGGACACGCACACCAGCCGGGCTCACGTGGTCCCTGACGGAGTCCTGGTGAGCGCGCAGCCCCCGACGGGACGGGACGGGAAGGCCTTCACGTCTGTGAGCTTCCTTCCACACCGCTCACCCCGACGCAAGCATCCCCCGGACATCAGGGGCCTTTTACAGGACACCTGCCAGCACCCCTCAGAGTGGCCAAGGTCCTCGAAAACTGAAGAAATCTGAGAAACTCACAGCCAAGGGGAGACCAAAGAGCTGCGTGCACTGTGTCCTGGCTGGGATCCTGGGACAGAAGACAAGGGCGTTCGGTAAAAACCAGCGACGATCTGAGTAACACTCAGAGCCGAGTTCAGTTCATGACGTGTCGATGTTGGGTCACGAATTGTGACAAATGACCACGGCCGTGTAACAGCAGTAGCGACTGGGAGCTGACGCACAGACTCTGTCCTGTCCTGGTAACTGTCCTGTCGATCTAAAACTTTTAAAATAAAAAGTTTATTTTTTTTTAAATGTTTGTTCATTTTTGAGAGAGAGTTAGCAGGGGAGGGGCAGAGAGACACAGAGAGCGAGCAGGAGAGGGGCAGAGAGAGAGGGAGACAAAATCTGAAGCAGGCTCCAAGCTCCGAGCTGTCAGCACAGAGCCCGATGTGGGGCTCGAACCCACAAACTGTGAGACCATTACCTGAGCCCAAGTCAGATGCTTAGTGGACTGAGCCCCGCAGGCGCCACCAGAGTTTATTTAAAACACAGGTATGCGTGGCCCCGCCGTGTAAGAAACAGGTCCTCCGGACCGCAGGTCAGTGCTGCAGAGAGAACGGAGGTGACATTGCACCGTGCCCCCGCGCCCACGCAGGCCCTGGATGCCCCCCACCCATCTTTCCTCGGTGACTCACAGCAGGTGCGGGTCCACGATGCATGGGGCTCTGCTTGTGCCTGAACGCAGGGCGCGTGGCCGGGCTGCCCGCCTCCACCTGCTGGGGTCTCCCACGTCCTGCCGTGTCCCTGCGGAATGGTGGAGGACAGTCCCTTGAGTGGGGTAATGGTCGGGAGGAAGTTGGGGGCTGGGCGCATGGTAAGGTGCAGGAGTTGGTGCCTGGGAGCGCGGGGCCCTGGCGGCGACCACACGGGCAGCGGGCAGGCCGGGGGCGGTGTCGGGTCTGAGGAAGGGCGCAGGAGGGCGGCTGGACTCTCCTTCCCGGAGGGGCTCCCCCTCCCCGCCGTGGGCCCCCCAGGCCCTCTCGGGCCGGACCCGCTGGTGCAGAGCCTCCCTGTCCCCAAGGCCCCAAGTCTCCATGGGACCCGGCCTTCCCAGCCACTGGCGGTGGTTTACAGAAATTGAAGACAACCCAGCACATTCCGACGGCAGAAGGAGATCCCGGGCAGGCCCTGTCTGCCCCCAAACCTCTCTCCAAGCTTCCCTGACATGGTTCACTTTTGCAAGAGGCGAGATGTTCTCAAAGTCTGAGGCGAACTGGGTCGGATCCCGTGTTCTCGGAGAGAAAATGTGTCCCGGTCCCTCGGGCCCGCCCGCGAACGGGAGCCGGCTGCGGCCTTCACGAGTGGCCGTGGCGCGTGCGGCCCAGGCCGGGGCCCCGAGGGCGCTGCCTGCCGTCTGCTACCAGATGGGTGCGTGGGGGGGGGGGGCGCCCCACACCGCCCTCCTGAGGCCCAGCTGCCTTCTGGGAACTTCGCGAGGGGCCCCGAAGGCAGGGACCACACGGGCCGCGCGCTTCTCTCCCCTTGAGGAAGCATTCCGCTGTCCCCAGCCGCTGCCACGTCCACGGCCGCCGGCCCCTCTGCATGGGCGACTCCCCAGAATGAACGTTCGTTGGGTTTTTCCGATAAATTACGCCGCACATAATGTCTCCGTTGCGGGCGGAGTACGGCCCCTGGGACCGGCCGGAGCCAGCCTTTCGGTCTCTCCCGCCAGGGAGGCGCTGGCTCAGGCCTCCTCCCGCGAGCCGGCTGGCGGCGGGCGGCCATCGCAGGTGGCTTCGTGGACGTGCCCCCCGGCCCGCTCGGGGGAGACGCTCACCGCCGGCCCCGGGGGCGGAGGGGCAGGCAGAAAGCGAGACTATTTGCCAGCCACTGGAATGTGGGAGATTGGGGTGTTGAAGGTTAAAGAAAAAATCACACTTTTAAAGATGGGGGGTCCTCCCCTCCCCCTTCCCTTCCTCCTGCCTTCACATACTCATTGTGTGAAACCCTGACACTGGCCGCATAGCAGCGAATGGCCCAACAAGATTAATCAGATGATCACAGAAATGCGTGTCAGACTGCCACCCACGATGACATGCGACAGAGGGGCTGGTCTCTTCCCAGAGGACGCGACGTGGGGCCAAGGCCCGAAGGACGGGAGGCACTGCCAGGCAGAGAGGTGGGACCGCATGTGCAAAGGCCCTGTGGTGGGCGGGAACGGAGGGAGGAGGCAGGACCCGTGGATGGCCAGGGAAGCTGGGGGGAGACAGGAGCCCAGGCAGGGCTTGTGGGCCCTGGAAAGACGTGTTTGTTATCTGATGTTTGAGGAGTGCGGGTCATTCTAGGAAGCCGTCAGCGGCTCAGCCAAGTCCTGCTGGGATGGGTGAGGGGAGGGGCCCTTCCACCTGCAGACTTGGCCCTGACCTGGACTGCCAGTCCTGGACTGGGCATTTCCAGGAAGAGGGGAGTGCACCCAGAGGTGGGGGTGGGGAGAGCCAGGACCCAGGGGCATCTCACCAGCACTGAACCCAGACGCTATTCTGTAAAACCCCGACGCGCCGAGGACTGCGGCTCATCCACCCCAGCCCCCCGGCAAATGGAATAAACCAACTTGCTTAAACCTCCAACTGACCTCATACATTTGTCTTTTTTTTCTTAATATCCAAAGCTCAAAAGAAACCAAAGTTTACAAGAGGAGAAAGAACTGAGCACACTAGATTGAAGCAGACAGGTGCTTATCTGTTTTCCAAAAGAATTGAATTAAAAGACAAAGCCCACAAACAGAAGCTCATGACCAGCCACTTGCTGTCCCTCTGGCCTGGGTGCCTGGAATAAATCAGGCCGCAGTCTGGCTGTCCTGCCGGGGAAGGGGCCAGCTCCTTCCGGTCCCGCGGGGCGGGGGTCCCGCCGCAGGGCGCACAGAGTGGGGACACGGCGAGACGCCCCGGCGACAACTTTGGATGGAACCTTGGGGTCATTCCTGACTCTGGCGCCCTACGGCGATTCCTGGGAGAGCCAAGTACTCTCTACCTGAGGCTCTGACCTCGGAAACACCAGGCTGGTCCCAGACCTACCCCCACCCCCCCCTCTTTAATCCCCCCCCCCCGCCTCTTTAATGCTAAATACCAAAGGACACAAAAGTCATGACCGTCTTTCTTTCCAAACACTGCGTATACACAGAGCCGTAGGTACGTGATACCGATTCTCAACTAGGGGCAGCTTTGCCCCCCACCCCAGGGACCTCTGGCCGTGTCTGGGGATGGTTCCGTTCTCACGGTTCAGGGAGGGGGAGATGCTCCCAGCATCTAGCGGGTAGGGGCCGGGGGGGGGGGGGGCTGCTGAGCTCCCTTCAGGGCCCAGCACGGCCTCCCGGCAGAGAAGGACCCAGCCCATGTCATGGCAGGTGGAGGCCGCCTGGAACCGTGAAATGAGGTGTGTAAAATGCGGGCACACCCTCCCGCAGACAGGGCTGGAAAGATAAGTACCACAATGTCTACATTTGTTTATCTCCTGGTGAAAGGATTTGGGTAATTTTTTTTTATTTTTCTACCTTATGTTTCTCTGTGCTGTTTGAATTTTTTAAGGAACTATGTGCATGTATCATTTTTATAATCAGAAAGAAAAGAGCTGTTTTCATTTTGTAAAAATAAAAAAAAAAGGGATTGAGGACTTATTGATTCTGATCCAGTTCTCCCACTAACTAGCTGTCAGGAACAGCGCTCTGGAAAATACGTCTGTGTGGAAAGTGGGAAGAGCAATCCTTCTTGCATTATATTATAGAAATATAAAGTAACGCTGTCCTGGAAAGCTCTCGGAGCTCAGAGGAGAAAAATTGTTGACAATACAGAGATACTGTTTCTCTGTACATTTCCTCTCTGAACTGATGTGCACAGGTTTTGAAGCACAGACTTTAGGAGATGGGGGTGGGGTGCTCGGGTGAGGGTCTTCTGGGCGCCAAAGGCTGGGAAGCCGACAATGTTGGGATGGCTCCGCCCTCAGGGGAGAGGACCAGCGGCTCCCACCTTTCCAAGGTCACGTCTGGTCCCTAGACCTCCGGGTTTCGTCTCCTGGCCGGGCCCTGTTAGTACTTGGGGCGGGGTAATTCTCCCTTGGGGAGGGGGCATCGTGGGGCGTTCAGAACCTCTCTGGCCTCCACCCGACAGGCTGCTAATAGCTCCCCGCCTCCCCCCAAGTCTGGACAACCCAGGATGTCTCCGGCCAAGGCCAAACGCCCCCGTGCGTGAGTGCCAAGATCACGGGCCGCGCAGGACCCGCATAGGCACGCTCGGTGCCCTAACATGGGGGCCTCCTCGGGTCGGCTCCTGCTGGTGGGTCGGGACGCAGACCTGCCGTGTTCCTGAGCCTCTGCGCATGTCTTCCGTCTTCAGAAGGGCTCCCTTGGTGGCTGCCTGGCCCACGGCAGCATCTCAGGACGGCAGGGCCCCTTGGGGGTCCAGGAGCCCCTGGGCCTTTTGGAAAGTCCTGCGCCCACGGGTCCGAGGTGAGGCCTGAGGCGGGAGCTCCAGTTTTCCTACAAATAATGACGCGGGGGCCGGCTGTGCCCCCGCGGCCCCGCCAGCAGGCGGCACAGAAGGAGCTCGCCTTTCCCGGGAGCCCGGAACCCCGCCGACAGGCCCTGCAAGGGGGCCCCAACAGGTGCCGCGACACCCCTCCGCCTGCCAGCGCCCACATCGTTGGCAGCGGATGAACTTCAAGTGAAGTAAGATAAAACCAGTTTGGAAATTCAGTAGCTCACCTCTCCTCCCGTCTTTTTAAAAATCCATAATTCATGGAGAACCCAGTCCGGGCGGGGGATGGGGTGTGTGCAGCTCAACTGAATTCTCCGTGTTTTGTTATTTTTGTTTTTGATTCCCTCCCCCCGCCCCCGAAGATCAAGACCCGGGAGAGGCATTTTCTTGAAACGGAGAAAATGAAATGCAACTCTTTGGAGCTCATGTCCCCTGACATTGACTTTCTTGGCCTAGATCTCCAGCCCCTTGGGACGGGAACATCACAAACACGTGTGAACAACATTCTAGAAGTCTTGCTAATAGCGCTGCCAGGACTGTGTCCTGCCGGTGCCCTGGGCGGGCCGGGGATGATGAGTATACAGGTTTTTTTCATTGCCGAGTGGTCGGTCATAGAAACGGGCTGACAACAATGTAGAGGCTTGCTGTGGACGGTGGTCCCCCCCCCCGCCCCCGTTCCTTCCTAGTGGCGCAGTTACAGGGTAGCACTAAAAACAGAGCCCGGAGGCTCACTGTACAGAGAGGAGATGCGTCACCACATTGTTGGAGCCGCGGCGGGAACGGCGTTTATGGCATGTGCTGCCATCTGTGTTTACAAAAAAAAGGAAAAAATACACACGTATGCATTAGATTATATACACCCAGTGGTGTCCCTAGGCTGGCTGGCTCCCAGGAGGGGGCGGGGAGGCCAGAGAGAGAGAGAGAGAGAGAGAGGCCAGAGGAGGCCTCCCTGCACACCTGCTTGTATGCATTGATTTTTAGACCAGAAATACATACAAAAATAACTAGTGCTCAGAAATAAATACATAAAATTAAATTTCCTTTACGAAAAAACACAAAGAAACCACACGCCGTGCTGATTTGTTATGAAAAACACATCACGGGGAAGGCATAGTGAATCGCTCTCAGAGGCTCAAGCGTGGCGCTTTGGGGAGATCCGGGGGCCTCTCTGGACCTCGGAATTTTACCAAACCGTGCAGTCGTTTTCTAAGGATTCACGCGTGTGTGCGCATTGCTAACATCCTGTATTGCCTCGGTGCCTCGCACACCGCAGCGCGTCCACCGACACCCTGTGGTCGCCACAGTCCCCAGTCCCCTAAGCGAGGCGGAGAGGGTTTCCGTTATTATGCTTGATAAGGGACGGACGTGTTTTTACATGCACATCCTATTTGTGGCGAGTGATACAGATTTCTCCGTTCACCGTGGTAGCGTGAAAGTTCTCTTTCGAGTAATTTATTTCAGCCAGGCAAGAACAAAACAATATTAAGTTAAATAACAGCACCACTAGACTGGCAAGATAAGCAACACCCACAGATACTGAAACCTGGTGGCTGAAATTTGGGGCACGCAGCTCCGTGCAGCATCAGCCCCTCTGCCCAGCAAATCGACTGTCCTTTCAGGGACCTGGCCTCTTGGACTCTGCCTCAGTATGACCAAGAAATGAGAAAAAAAATAAGCATCCGCCTGAGCTTTCCCTTCCTCTAGGGAACAGCCAGTCCGGGTGCTCTGTAGGCAGGCGGGCAGGGGGAAGGCTCCCACGGCACCCCTGTGCGCCTCTGTGCAGAGGTGATGATCTTCAGTTCCCACTCCATTGTAGAATGAACTTTCTGTTCCGATTTAGAGTGTATCATTCACGCTCTCCAGGGTCAATTAATGCCCGAAGTGCTGCAGTTCCTAAGCTGATAAGGGAGGCTCCAACCCCGGGGTTTGCTGGATCAACCCCTGCCTGCAGCCCATCTCAGCTATGTTGCAGACGGCACCAGAAATGGTCCCTCAGAAGATGTATGGTCTGAAAGCCTGGCTGACGGACGAGATGGGGATACTGCTTCATGGGGTTCTTGGGTGAGAGTGAGCTCCGAGTTACGCTTCGGAAACCCGCGGCAGGCGCCTGCTCATCTGGGATTGGTCATCTCATGGGTCCCTGTGAGGGAGCCCTTGTAGACCTTCCTGGGGGTCATCTTCTCCTAGAAAGCCTGCTTAACCCTACCGTCCAGTTTGGATGAGGCCCGAGCTTGCGAAAGGCAAGAAGATGGTGGTTCTTAACCCAGATCAGCACCTTCTACGTGGGGACGTGGGGGCAGCGGAAGAGCCTTCCCAGGAAGGGTAGGCGGCCGTCTTCGCAGGCCCCTTGTCTAAACGGCGTGGCCCCAGTCCACATGGGAGGGGTGGGCACGGGGTGGAGGTCCGGCAGGACCGAGGACCCGCCCGTGGGTGCTGGGAGACGGGGTTTAGACAGCACTGTCTAATGCAGGTTGCAGGTGAGTGTGAATGGGGACAAGAAGGCAGTAATTACCAACCCAGGAAGCCACGAGCCTCTGCAGCCTGGATTTTGGTGCTAATGGAAATGTGGCGGAGCAGAGGGGCGGCCGGAAGCAGAGGTGGAGGCGCTCTCCTACTCCCCTGAACTTGAGGTTTCTGGTTCCCGAAAGTTCTTGGTGGGGGAGCTGAGATGCAGACGCCCTCCTTTACTGGAAAGTGGGGGGGCAAGGTGGGCAGGCGTGAGCCCGGGGTCGGTGTGGGAGCCCCTGACTCCTCACACCCAGAGAGGCTGGGCAGGAGGGGACAAGGGCCGCAAAGGGGTCCAGGCTTCCCACTGATCTTGCACTGTGGTCAGGCCCCAGGTCCCCTCCTGTGGCTTCGGGAGAGGGCTGGTCGGGGAAGGACTAAGGAGAGGACAGGCAGGGATGTCCAAGGACCGGGTGCCCGAAACTCGCCCCAGGGCAGCGGCTGGATGGCCTGGTGGCCCTTCTTCAGAGGCGACCTCTGACCCCAGCCAGAGCCCCACTGCCCTGCCCCCACACTCAGGTAAGACAGAGAATTGTTTTTGCCTGAGGAAGGGGCTTTCAATAGCTCGGGCTTCTTGGCGGTGCCACCCATTGTTTCTGGGAACCTGACTGTCCACTTCGGTAAAGCTGCCCGGAGGAGATAAGACTGACCTTGACGTGCTCTAGGCCGTGGCCTGGGAATCCCACCCACCCCGTGTCCCCTGCCCCCGCCCCATTTCCTGGAAGCCGGGACAATCATGGAACCTGGGAACTAGAGGCAGCCTAGCCAGGGGCCCTCGGAGCAGCACAGACCTCAAGGTCAGCTTGTCTGCAGAGGTCCCCCCACATTTCTTGGGGGGTCTGAGTTGTGCTGCCAGAAAGGAAAGCCCG
This sequence comes from Suricata suricatta, assembly GCF_006229205.1. Taxonomy (NCBI): domain Eukaryota; kingdom Metazoa; phylum Chordata; class Mammalia; order Carnivora; family Herpestidae; genus Suricata; species Suricata suricatta. Next base: position 102,267,308 of record NC_043711.1, on the reverse strand, counting down.
GCTTTTCACCGCTCCCGTAATTTCAGCCTTCCGGGTTCTGCCGTGGGTGTGCAGGCGGCCCTGGGCTCACGTCTAAGCGGCCCGCCTCGGGGAATGGTGGGTGTGCATGGGCCTGCCCCGCACCTGCTGGTCCCCACTGTCAAGGGTGGGGTCCAGGGTCCGAGTTCTCACTTAGAAACCCCCTCCCTGACACCGACCTAGAGACGCTGGCCTAAGGATACTTCCAAAATGGGTTCCTCATTCAAAAGGATTCAGGCTACAGTGGAGAAGGAGCGGGGAACACAACCCCCTTGATTTGCATCAGGGTCGGGGCCAGAGAAGTTTTCCTTCCTTGAGATTTGCTCTCCGAACAACCAGAGGCAGTAATTATCCATGCAAAGTGAAGCTAAAATTTCAGAGAAGTATCTGGAGAATTCAAGTCAGAAGAAGCTTGCTCGTCTGAAATACCTAGATAATTAAAGAAAAAAATATATTCATTGCATAAATTGCTCATTAATTCACTCCTCTGTGGGGGTGCACAGCTTAAAAGCAGGCTCTTTGATTAATCCAAGCTATATTAAATCCTCAAGATGCTTTTTTTTCCCCTCTCCCCTTCCTGTGCCTGGATCTTCATCTTTCCTTCCTCTAAAGAATCATAAATAAAGTTGTCCCTTTGCAAAAAAATGCATTTCAGGTTTGGCTTTGGCAGAATAAGCCTTGTAGAGTTGGTAGAATCAATTTTGGTGCACTTTTTCTTTTTTAAGTACACATTTTAAAATCAGATGCATTCTTTCCTATTCACTGGAAATGCTAATTTTTTCCCCATCACATTTCGAAGTTACATTGTGTGTGGCTAAGGGAGGAGGCGCGGGCACAATAGCACTTTGGAGAGACTGAGGGGGAACATGGCCCCCAATCAGAGTGAAAGCCAGACAAATGGTTAATTTCAAAGGCAGGCCACTGATTGGGGAGAAGAGTCTAGAGCACTATTTATTTCCTTAGGAGGGGAAAAAAACCCCTGAAAATTCAAAAATCACTTGGAAGGAACAAGCGTCTAATCCTGACAGGTTGATTTTCAAGACCCGCTTTAATGAAATTTCCGCCCATCTGTTCCCCACTCATTCTCCTGCCTGGCTACCCAAGGTACCTCGGACCTGGCTCACTTTTCATTTCTCCAGCTGTTTGATTCGGGGATAATGGATTCCACTATTCCCCATCCCTCCAGCTGGCTCCGAGAGGGGTCGGCCAACCCCACGCGGAACGCCTCTTTCAAGGGGGCTTGGGGGAGTGGACAAAAACATATGCCGAATTTATAGATTCCATTGTGTAGCCTTAAAAACAAAACAAAACAAAACAAAACACCAGCCTTTTATTGCGTGTTGGCTTGAGCCAGTGTCTTCCTTGGAATCAATGTTAAATACTTTGCAATGCCCTGTTTTACAGAGCTGCTGGAGGAGGGTGGAAACATCCTGTGTGGAAAAAATCTTTTGTAGTGTGTAGGGGAGACGTAAATGCGGGCTATTTCCAGGGGCTCCGCGGATACTCCTGTCTAGCCAGTTAAACGCTGATAGATTGGCCTCCAGATTTGGGATTTTATAGGGCAGTAAAAAAATAAAAATAATTAGAGGGGAAATAGCCACTTTTTATCTTACCAAGAAAGGGCATTAGAAAACAACCACCTTCTAAGGCGAATTCCTGTGAAAGGAAGAGCATTAATTTTATTTTATTTTTTAATTTTATTTATTTATTTATTATTTAATTTATTTATTTTGAGAGAGAGAGAGAATCCCAAGCAGCCTCCACATAGCACAGAGCCCTAAGCGGGGCTTGAACTCATGAACTGCAAGACCATAACCTGAGCTGAAGTTGGAAACTTACCCGACAGAGCCACCCGGTGCTCCAGGAAGAGCCGTTAGACTTCGTAAGGGCAACACGAGCCAGGATGGACGGAATCTTGGAGCTGATTACGTCGTGTATTCATTCAACCGACCTACGCCCAGCACCTCCCCTGGTCCAGCGGTCTAGGCACCCGGAGCACGGGGTGAACCGGGTCCTGTGGCAAACGCCACCCTTCGAATTTGGTGCATGCAGCCTCAGGAGAAGCTCACTCCCTGTCTCCTTCTGGCGCCCCTTCCCCTGGAGGGGCGGCGAACTTGAAAGAGGCCACGGGACTCCCGCTAGCCCTTTGCCACGCTAGTCTGTGAATCCCCCTGCCCTGGAAAGTCACACCCCTTGTCCGGGCTGGGGTGCACCTGTGCCACAGCTCCAGCACGGCCCCCGCCCTGGGTCCAACGCAGCGGCTGGCCGGCGAGTGGCGGGGTGTTCTACCGACGGGTGGGCCATTGCCAAACATCCCGAGGAACGCGAGTGGTAGGAAAGAGGAGGAAGAGGTGGCCCACTTGATCTGTTCTCCCAGACACCCCGAGAAAGCCACCACCCAGCTGGAGGCACGTCCCCAGGGGTCCGGCTCGTGCCGAGGGCAGGGCCTGGCATCACAGGGAGAGTTGCCCATGGCCTCCGGCGCTGCTGGACCGCCCCCCCCCCCCGACCATCCATCTCCGCCCCCTCCTCCTCCCAGGAAGCACCAAGAATGTCCTACGACTGTGCGGCCCACCCGTGTCCTGTCCCGCCAGCTGCGAGGGGCCACTCACTCAGCAGTGAAGACCGCTGTCGGGTCGTCCCCGGCAGCTCCGATGTGGGCGGCCCGCGGCCGAGAGGGGCTTCTGGTCCTCGGAGAGAGAAGGGGAACTGCCCTGACTCCTCCACTCAACCGTCTTCTCGAAACAAACCCACCTCCCAAGGTGTCCACGCCTCGTCCGAGGGGGGGGGCTGCGCAGAAGGGGGGAGGGGGCTGCGGGGGGCAGGAGGAGGGCCCGCGTCGGCTCACTACGGCCCCCCCAACAGTGTTTTTTACATTTTTAAACGGTTTGGAAAAAAGTCCAAGGAAGATTTTTCTTGACACACAGAAAATTATTTATGGGAACTGAAATGTGACTTTACCAGGATGTTTTATTGGTGGCGCAGCCTTGTGTATGCATCGGCTGTGGCTGCTTTTGCTGAAGATATTTACCACCTGGACCTTTGCAGGCGTTTGCTGAGCCACGGGCGACACCCGGGGACGGACGCTCCGAGGGCTCCTTGAATTCCCTGGACTGTTGCAGAGGGGTCTGGGCTCTCTTCCGGACAAAGGACCCTGGCTTCTGTCACAGGGGCCCCCCGGTCTCCCCAACACAGTGCTGCCAGGGAGGAAACTCAAACTCACACACAGGACGCCTGGTCCCACTGGGCTTTCAGGAACAATGCGTACTTTTTGAGGGTAAGTCTGTCCCAGATATTTCTGGGAACTCATGAACTGCAAGACCATAACCTGAGCTGAAGTTGGAAACTTACCCGACAGAGCCACCCGGTACCCCAGGAAGAGCCGTTAGACTTCGTAACAGACTTCTGGGACAGACTTATCCTAAAAAAATTCTTTGTTATCTAAAATTTCATGTTATCTGAGATTCCATGTTCTCTGAAATTCCCCGGTCTCTGAACTTCCATGACCAGAAGGTTGAGGTGACCAGCTGGTGAGGGTCCGTCTTCATGGCCCCACTCGTGCTCCCCAGCTGACCCCCCTCCCTCCCAGCTTTCTTGAGTCCAGCAAGAACATGAAGTTACACTTATTCCCTCTCCATCGGTTTTTATACATGTTTATGGCATAAGCTCTTTCGCGATTACAATAGAAATCCATGCTCGTTTTAAGAAATGAAATCCTTATAAATGAAGGCAGAGTGCTCATTATCCGGCCGCCGCCTGCCTCCTGGGGTCCGTGAGGGGCCACTGCCCGGGTCTCCGCCTGCACCGAGGCGCTGGCTCCTCCGTGTCCTGATGGACATCCTTTCACATCGTGCGCTCCATCCGCCTGGTCCCGAGCGGCCGCCGTGTCCCACCCACCTGACATCTGCGCCGTCAGACCTGCCCACGAACCTGACGGAAGCCATTCCAGAAGGAAGTCGAGCATTGCTCCAACTTTTTCTTGTTCAGCAAACTAATGCGTGTAGGTGATCGTAAAGCCAAAGAGTTCTGAGCGCTCAGGAGGAGAAGGGCCTCTGTCTTGGCGCCCTCCCCGCGCCGTCTTCTCCTGCTGCTGAGCCGCCGTCCCTGCGGCCGCCTCTGTCCCTGTCCGGGACGCTGCTCCCTGGGGCCCTCAGACCCAGAGTCCTCGCCCTGCCTCTACTGCCCCGCTCAGCCTGCATTGTTCAGACCGGTCCCCGAGTCCCCCGAGCGCCGGGCCCACGGGGGAAGCGGAGCCCTGCTCTCCCCTGCCCGTGGCCTCGGCCGCTGCCTCTTCGGCAGGTGCCCTTAGGCGGGGGTCCGCGAGCACCGTGGGGTCCTTGGGCGACACGGCCCAGGGAGTGAGGGTGGGAGGCACTTGGGGTAAATTCAGGTCCCCCGACCCCTGTTTACTGAGAAGCCTTCCGATGCCGGGTCCAGGCGAGGCCTCTGCGGACGGGGCAGCACGAGGGCTGGTCCCCCCCTGCTCTGGAGCAGGCCCCCCATGGGGACAGCGGGCAGACAGCAGAGGCTCAGGGGCTCTAGAGGACGTCAGAGGAGGACCACGGAGGGGTCGGCGAGGGACGAGCACAACACCGAAAGCACGCGGCCAGCACCCCCTGGGCTGCGGCCCCATCCACGCCGTCCACCTAACAAATGAATCTACACACATTCACCCAATGACTTTCACGATGGCCCTCGAGGTGAGGAAGGTGGGGTGCACGGGGCAGGCAGCTCACCCCCCTGTCCCACGGCTGATAGATGGCGGAGTGGGGAGTTCAACACACGGACACCAGGGGCCCGGCTCCTCAGCACACGCTGGGTTCGCCACACTCGGTGCAAAGTAACGTGACGGTCACTCTGGCAATCACGATAGTGTCGGGAAGGCTGGAGATGAGAGCCGCTCCCGCAGGAGGAAGGTCCTGTCACATCCTGCCCTCGACAGAGGAGAGAGACGCTCCGTGATGTGAGGAGGGAGGCGAGGGCACAGCCCCCAGGGCAGGCAGAGTGGTGGTCGGCCCTTCCTACATGAGAGGAAAGATCCGGAGGCCGGGGAGGGTGGGTGGGAGGGGCGGGTGCCAGGCCAAACGCTCCCCACACTTGCTGCACGACCCTCCCCCTCAGGCTCAGCCGTGTGCACACAGGTGTCAAGTGCCCCCCACCCCCACCCCCGGGTGGCCCTGTCATGTCCAGGCTGAGTCCCAAGCTGGTGATGCCTCCTGGACCACAGCCGAAGCAGGGAAAGGGCAGGGGCCTTGGGAAGGCACACAGGGAGCTCCTGACGTTGACCCTGGGGGCGTGTTAGGGAAGGAAGGCCGTCTCAGGGGTGTTTGGTGTGAGGCGACTGCAGGCAGGGCCCACAGCGCGGCCTTGCTGTATCTTCATGCCCCACCCGGAGCCTGGGCCTCTACCCTCCAAGCAAAGGGCCGGTTAGAGCAGAGAAGGCTAAGCTAAAGGTGCCGGATTTGGTGACCGCATCTTGCAATTTCGCAGTTGGCTTTCTAGGAGGAGCCTGCTCAGAATGATTGCACAGAGCTCCCCTCTATCCAGGTTCAAATGGCCAGAGACTGCGACCCTTCTGATTCCGTTGCTGTCCTACTATATGCTGGGCCTCCTGCTCTAACAGTGGGCCCAGTGGCCTGGAGTAAGTTGTCCCCTGAGTCATGCAACTCTTTACCTGCCTGCTCCTATAGAGAAAAGCGAGCTGATGGGCAAATTCTCACTAAAGTGTGAATGACTGATAGTTGATTACTAGGTTTCTCCTCCCAGGGCACTTAGCAGAGTCGGTGTGATGGTTTAGAATACAGGAAGAGAAGGTTAAGGAGACATGATGGGTGCTTTCGAATGTTTGAAGACCTACTGTGTGGCTGAGGCAATCAGTTGGTCTCCACTCAGTGCCAGGGAACAGAAGGAAGGTGGGAAGGTGTAAGGTACAAAGAGGCAAATTTCAGTTTGTTGTGCAAAAGAACAGTAAGGAGTTCTAGGTGTTGGTTGATGGAGACGTAGGTCGCTGAGCGTCAGCTGTGTCCACCCTGTAATGTTGTGACACGTTCACAGACACACTTGGCTGTTCGGCCAGCCCTGGTGCTCAGTGGGGCAGGAGCCCCAGAGGAGGGAAGAGGGCAGACTGCTTTGGCGGGAGAGGCGGGGCCAGGACTGGGTGCATGGCTGTCTTCAGAGTCCCCGTCCTCAAATTCTGTCTGGGTCGTGGCGCCGGTAGCCCGGTCCGTCTGCATCCACACAGCCCCCGGCCCCGCCCCCCCCCCCCAGGACACCGTTCTAAGAAGGGTTCTGCCCAGTGAGCAGAACTCTCTGCGATCAGCCGGCACCGCCGGCCACGTGTGGCTTTTGAGCACTTGAAATGTGGCTCATGTGGCTGAGGGACAGATGTGTCATTTCACTTCCTTAAAATGAAACTTTTAAAACTAACCCTTGACTTACGTCTCGGACAACTTTGAAGTCTGTTTGGAACAACTCGGGTGCGCATATCTGTGCTTCGGCTTGATGTTTTATGAAGTCTGAAGTCCCCGTCAAGCACTTGCAAATGAAAATCTCGCGCCGGGACTGCAGCGTCGGGTCAGAGCAGAGCCCACGCCGGCTTGCGCGAGCTCGCGGGGGCCTCGGGGACCAGCAGGTCTTTGCCACAGTTTTGCCTATCGTTTACCTGTTGAGATGATCATGTTTTGTGTGTTTTAAATGGCCGCACGTGGCCATGGCAGAGAGCCGGCCCCGCTCCACAGCACGGAGCGGAGCCGTGATTTCCAGAAAGGACTCCTACTCAACGGTCCAGAGGCCTCAGAGGCGAGATCTCCTGGGGAGAACCCTCCCTTCTGAGTCTTCCGCCCTGCGGCGTCTTCCCGTGGTGAAGACGGATGACCACCAGTCTCTCTGGTGGGCTTCTAGAGACGGCTGGGGATTCGCACACCGCGCTTTCCTCTGGAATCCGGGTAAGACAGGGTCGGCTGCAGAGAGGACCCCCAGAGCCGCAGGAGCAGGGAGACCACGTGAGACCTCCTGGGGGGCACCTGCCACAGCAGCCACAGACTTTCCTTCCGAATCAGCATCGTGTGGACAGTAAGAGCCACAAGCAGTAACTGGTTGGTCGAAGGTTCCCTCTGTGTCAGGTGCCGATTCGAGGGCTTTACATCACCGTCATCCTCATCCTACAGATGAGGAAACTGAGGCAGGGAGGAAGAGCAGCCAGTGATGTGCCGTGTCAGGCGGTGGTGCAACCCAGATCCAAACCCAGTCACTGTGCTGTCTCCACAGCACGCTCCGTGGTCCCCGCAACAGGAGCGGGGCAGAAAGCCTGCCGCAAAAATGGCCCCAGTTGAGTGAAAACAAACCACCAGAAGAACCCGAAGCGTAGAAATCCAGGACGGTGGGGCCCTGGGTGGCTCAGTCAGTTAAACTTCTGACTTCAGCTCAGGTCATGATCTCACATTCATGGGTTCGATCCCCATGTCGGGCTCTGTGCTGACAGCTCAGAGCCTGGAGCCTGCTTCCGGTTCTGTGTCTCCCTCTCTCTCTGCCCCTCCCCCATCATGTTCTGTCTCTTTCTGTCTCAAAAATAAATAAAATATAAAAAAAATTAAAAATAAAATAAAGGAAAACCAGGATGGTGCAGGTGGGCAGACGGGCACCGTCCATCTCCCCCCCCCCCCCACAAGCACTTGGCTCCAGGAGCTGATCACGGCTGGCCTCTCTGCACATGGCCAAGTCGGGACAAACGTGGACAGGAATGCTGCAGTGGCAGGTGCGGTGAGGGCGCACAGATGTGCTGGGGTACTTGGCAGGCGCTACTTGTCCTCAGATGGGAGGCAGAGCTCCCAGAAGCAAATAACTTGCCCAAGGTCACAAAGCCAGCTCTCCCGGCCCCGATGAGAAGCCGTCCATCTCGGAAGGAGCAGTCCGCATGAAGGATCGCCCACACCCGTCTCTCCGGGGCGATCGTGGCCCCGTTCACCTTGGCAGGAGGGCCCATCCTTTATCTTGTATCTGTTTCTGTGCACAGCCCCGTGACGGCGCCGGGCGCCCAGGCCCAGAGGAACCGCGGGACGGGTTTGTAATACACGAGGAAGGGAAGCTGCCAACAGCCGGCCCTGCGCCCCGAAGCGGGAGCGAGCCGCGGGGCTCCTCGGCTCCTGTCACTCCTCTGCCTCCGCGCTTTCCCGGGTTCATCTGCTCTGTGTCGAGACTGTCACTTTGGACTCAGTGATGCGTGGCTCCGTGGTGGCTTCGGAGCCGCCCTGCATCTGTTTGCAGACCCCGGGAGCCCCGCTGCAGCCTCGTGGGCTCTGTGATCTCCCCACGGTGCCTAACGGTGTGCTTGGACACGGGCCTGTTGAACACTGGCTTGTTAATAACACGCCGCGGTTTTAATTTCACCGATAGCTCTAGGAGGCGCGGAAACAGAAGGATGTAATTAATATACTATAGATAAACTCGAACCAATCTCTGCCCCCCGCGAAGCCAGGGGAGGAGAAAACTGCCTTGGACCTGTCTCAGAGCGTTGCCCAGGATGGAAAAGTTCAGAAACGGGCATCTGCTGGACAGGTAACAAAAACCAGACAGTGCTTGTCCGTGCCTTGAGGCAGTCTCCCTGCAGCTTCCTCTCTGCACAGGAGCCAGGAACCTGAGAGCCTCCCCCTGCTCCCCGTCCACCCCGTGATGGGCGGGGGAGCCCCTCCCCCCACACTGCGGCTCCTTCCACAGTTCGTCCCCATCAGAACCTTACTGTACGATGCCCTGAGGGACCGGGAACCGCGCCTTCCTGTCCGCCAGGTTCAGGAGCAGAGCGCGCAGGTGACATGTGACCACACTTTATTTACTGGCAGACAGACAGAGCCCCTTGCTCCTCGGCCGGCTAACAACACGCGGGTGTTCATCACCGGCTGGCTCCTTTTTGAAATTCACCGAGCAGCGGGCATCTCTTTAAGCTCCTGCACGTAATGCATTTTAAATAGCATTTTCTGCACAGATCCATTTGCTTGACCTCAGCCCTGAGCACAAGATGGAAAGGTGTGTTAGCAAGCACCCTCCGCAGCCTGTTTGGGATGTGCACGCAGACAGGGACGTGTGGTCCTGGAAGTCTGCTCAGAGAGGAGGCTTCGGTTGGCACTAGGGCTGAGTGACGGCTCCGGGCAAGCCCCCGGGTGTGGGGATGTGGGGGCTATAGGGACCATAGGGCTGGGCTTCTGTCCTCGGACCGTAGCCCGGAGCCGGGGCGCTAGGAGACGAATCACTACTGCAGGGTGGTAAGGGGCGGGGTCTCCAGCTGTCGTTGGTCTTACAAGGTAGTGGCCCGGCACCTGTGGGTCCGATGGATGCCGGCTGCCAGCTGGTTCATCCGGCCAGGCTTCTTGGAGGAAGAGCCTGACTTGAAGGAGAGGGTTGGGTGTACACAGTGGATGGGGGTAGATGTGGGGGGAAGCTCGTTCCTGGCTGGGGAATTTCCCAGGCAACGTCTGTGGGTCCTGGTGTAAAATAAGTAGCCCCCAGATTGGAAAACAACATCGGCAAAGCGCTCGATGGAGCTAGACTCTTTGGGGCTTCGGACCTCACCCACCCCCAACCAGACTCCGCACGCCTCCCTGGTCTGCTTTTCTTCCTAAAAGTCCGGCCTCAGGGAATGGGGTTTCCATCCAGCCGGGTTTTGCAAACAAGTTCTCTCCCTCACCCTCAGCTCGGATCTAGTACACACAAGGATGATTTTGCATTCCCGGATTTCTCCAGAACCCTCCACTTCCCTGTTTACCCCTCCATGAGGAGCGCACCTCTTCCCACCTCACCCCCCGGGCCTCTGCGGCGTGGCCCCGGCTGCTGTGCCCCGCGCACCTGTCCCTGCTGGGCTAGTCTCTGCACGGAAGCTACAGATGTTGTTCTCAGTAAGTCTAATCTCGCCCCCTGCACCTCGAAGGCCTTCCACGGCTCCCCACTGCTCTTAGGGTCAAGACCATTATGTTCCACTTGGCATCCAGGACCCCACATGCCCCCCCCCCCCCCGTCTTACAACAGATGATGCTCCTCCTGGCTTTCTGGGCTGTAGCACTCCGTTTCCGCCCTCAAGCCCTGCCCCCTGCCCCCACCGAGCCTCCCCCAGAGGCAGGTTCAGGCTCAGTTTTACTCCCCTCTGGACCCAGGCCTCACTCTCCTGTCTTTCAGCTCCACCCTTGCCTTGTCCTGAGGCTCCGGCGTGGCTGCAATTCCACATTTGTGTGTGTGACCCTCTACTGGGCCGAAGGCGGCTACAGGGGGTGTTTCTGTTCACTGTTGTATGTGTTGCACATCACAGGCGCTTGAACAGATGGACATACGAGAACTTGAAGCTACTAGGGAGCTTCAGTGCCACTGTATAGACCACGGAGGGGCCCTGAATGCCACTGCCATGGTGATGGTAGTGGTGGTGGTGATGGTGATGGTGGTTATGGTGGTGATGGTGGTTATGGTGATGGTGGTGATGGGTTTGGTGTTGGTGTTGGTGGTGGTGACAGTGGTGGTGGTTATGGTGGTGATGTTGGAGGTGATGGTGGCGGTAATGGTGGTGGTGATGGTGGTGGTGTAGGTGATGGTAGTGATGCTGGTGATGGTGGTGATGGTGCTGGTGATGGTGGTGGTGGTGGTAATAGTAGTGATGGTGCTGGGGTTGCAAGTGCTGTTGATTGTGGAGATCATGGTGGTGATGGTGGTGGTGATGGGGATGGTGTTGGTGTGACAGTGGTGGTGGTTATGGTGGTGATGTTGGAGGTGATGGTGGTGGTAATGGTGGTGGTGATGGTGGTGGTGGAGGTGGTGGTGGTGATGGTGGTGATGATGATGGTGGTGATGGTGGTGATGACAGTGGTGATGGTGATAATGGTAGTGGTAGTGGTGATGGTGATGATGGTGATGATAGAGATGGTGATGATGATGGTGGTGGTGATGGTGGTGGTGGTGGTGGTGGTGATGGGGATGGTGTTGGTGTGACAGTGGTGGTGGTTATGGTGGTGATGTTGGAGGTGATGGTGGTGGTAATGGTGGTGGTGATGGTGGTGGTGTAGGTGATGGTAGTGATGCTGGTGATGGTGGTGATGGTGCTGGTGCTGGTGGTGGTGGTGGTAATAGTAGTGATGGTGCTGGGGTTGCAAGTGCTGTTGCTTGTGGAGATCATGGTGGTGATGGTGGTCGTGCCGGTGGGGTTGGAGCGGTGGTGCTGGTGGTGATGTAGACTCTTGGTGCTGAGGGTGGGGCTTGCCGGTGTCAGGGAAGGGGTCATATAACGCAGACACTTAGGATTATTTTCCAGGAGCACATCAAAGAATGGGTGACACGAGGTGGGAGACTACAGGAGCAGTGAAGAGGCCGTTGCAGTACTTTGGGTGAGGTCAAGTTCAGGGTGCCAGAAGGAAGGGAGGGGGAAGACATGCAGAAAAGACTCAGGATCGGAAACAGGCTTCTTAGAAACCACAAGTCTGACTGCGTGACCTCCCTTGGAGCCTCCCACGGAGCTCGGACAAGCCGTCACGGGGAGGGTAGCAGAAAACAGCCCTCCGTGCTGGCTTCTGCCGTCTTGGTGCTTCCCAGCCCCGAGCAGCCAGGTGATGCCCTCGCAGCAGGAGCCGGCAGGACCTCCCCCTTCCGCACCGTGAAGGGCACCAGGGCAGAGCTTGTGCCTGGGGACACCAGCTTTTCTTTGTCCTGGAAAAGAACAAGCAAGACGCACGTGCCTGGTGGAGGCCTCCCATCTGTCCCAAACCCGAGGCTCAGAGCAGCCTGAGGACCCATAATTCTCACGCCAAAGTAGAAGCAGGAGGGGACGGACACGCATCTCCGGGGAGGACGGTCAGATGGGGCTCCTGCTCAGCCAAGACCACCTGGGAGGCGGGGCCCGTCACCCGCGTCTGGAGGGTTCCAGAGAGGCACATGTGGGGGCCCCAAGGCCCCCCCGGAGCAGCCACGTCGGAGCCCACGTTCTCTTGGGGAGTGTTCTTTGGGCAAGAAAAGTCTGGGTCGGGGCTGTTAGGCTCATAACTTTCTGTCCCAGTTCGGCAAGTGTCAGGCTCCCGATAGTGGCGAGAATGATGACAAGTGTATGAGTCCAGCTCTGCCCCGGAGCCTTCGGGACATCCGCCTCCCCGCCCTCCCAGCGTGTCCTAGTTGTGACAGCTAAAAATGTCTCCAGACACAGGCACCCGTCCCCCAGGGGGCAAAACAGCCGGGGAGGGGGTTGAGTGTCCGCGACAGGCTTTTCTTTGCGGGCGGGGCTGGGAGGACCCAAAGACGCAAGGGGAAAGAGGCGTAGAATCCAGAAAGTGCAGACATACGCACGATCACCTCCCATTTTATCTGGTTCTCAGAGATTTCTTGGGACTGTCTGTCCAGCCACACCTCACTTGCTTGGAGAGCAGACCTGATACGCCAACCTCTTCAGGGGTCCCTGTGATAGGCAGCACAGGCGAGGTATACAGAAGCACCTAATAACGTCCTCCTGTGTGACTCAATGCCATGGACCACTTAAAGGGACTTCCTACGGCTGTACTGGGCTTTTGTAGTGGGGACTTCTGTCTCATTCATTTATTCTGGAACTATCTACTAGGAACCTAGCAATTGCCAGGTGCTCTAGGAGGCTTCCGGAACAGCCCCCTCACGGGTGCCACTGGGCTCAGGGCTCAGGCAAGACCTTCCTGTCCGGAGGGCACGGCTGGCCTGGCTTCTCCCGTCTGGCCACGGCAGGCGAGTTGAGCTGCACGTGGGGGGGGGGGGTCCCAGATGTGCCGAGCCACCACATGTCATGGGCTCCGCGTCCTCTGTCCTGGCAGTGTGGCCCAACACGGCTCTAGACCTAGTAGTATACGTATCTGCCCCCCTACCTCAAGTCCCTATTTCTTACCCGCTGCTCCGATGGGTGGGCTTGGGGACGGAGCCCCCTTGGACTTCACCTCACCACATGGCCCTTGGGGACAGCTGGGCTTCCTGTTGAAGGAAGACGTGGGGCTTGGGTCCCAGCACTTGGAAGGAAGGCTCGGGGAGGTGGAGGACCCTTGGCCTCCGTGATGAGAAATCCCACGTAAGCAGGGCTGCCCTGACCGAGCCCGCGGGCAGGCGGGGCCGGCTGGAGGCCCGCTCTGGGTCCTCCGCTTGTCCCTGTGGCTGGGATGGCCGAGCTTCCATCACCGCTGAAAAGGAGCAAGGCCTTCTTGCGGGAAATAGTCTCGCAGGTCAGGGGGTATCTCTGAGCGGGGGCTGGGCCTCATTCATTGCTCATTGGGAACAAGAGAGCGTCTTGGGGCCCTTAGATCTGAGGTCCCAGAACCCCAGGCTCCCAAACACCCTGCTCAACATGAGCTCTCGGCAGAAGGCAATGTATCTGAGCCTCTGCATCCAAAGTGGCTTTGAGACAGGGACCGGATCAGGATGTGCTACGCGGCGGCCCCAGTAACAGCGACAGCTCCTGGTGAGGGCGGAAGAAGCTAGGTTTGGAAACATGGTCCTAAGAAGGTTCTGGAACCTCTGGTCCCCAAGATGTGCCCATGACAGGGACGTGGGCCTCTGTGCGGCCCTGACCGCAGGTGGGAAGCAACGCCACCACCGACTGGTGGGGCCCCAACCCACTGCTCTGGGCTTGTGTGGCTTGGGGCACACGGTGGGGCTCCGTGAGTCCCAGAGGAGCTGTTTCCAAGCGTGCAGGACCGAGTCCCCACCAACCCGGGTCCGAACCCTGTCACCCCAGCTGTGTCTCACCTGGGGTGCACGGTAGGGCCCCCTCTCTGCCGGCGCTCAGGGTGGGGACGGGGCCCATGGGTTTTCCACTGCAGACCAGACCACAGCCACCTCGGCTGAGGCCCAGCTCTCCAATTTCCTTGCCTAGGATACAGGGAGGGTGGTGGGCAGCGTGACCCCTCCCATGTGACATTCGTGGGCCCACAGTGCTGTGGCTCGAGTGGGGTGAGGCGAGTCCACGCCAGGACACAGGTGGACACGTCCCGGCCGGCCCCCAGCCCCCCGCAGTGCCCCCTCCCCCTGGGCTCTGACGGAAACAGAAGGCTGTCTCCACGGCCGGACTCAGTGACGGGACGGAGACTCATGATTCATATCCCGGCGAGGCTGCGGGCGAGCAATGAAGTTACCGCTTGTTTTCCACTGCAGAGTCTCTGTGCATTTTTATTTTGGCTGCTGCTACGGCAGCAGCAGGTCCTGGAGAGGCGGAGGCTGGCACGGGCCAAGGAAGTGAGAACAAGGAGTCGTGAGGACCCTGGATGGCCCGCCTCCCGCCCAAAGGCTTCAGAGGACATTTATGCGCATATTTTGAAGTTAATCATTCCTCCTGGGAATCCCAGAATCTCAGGGCCCTTGTCCTGGGCTGCCTTCAGCCGGCTGCCCCTCCCTCGTAGCTTGGGAAGGACAGGCAGGTAGTGGTCTGAGATGGCCCCGGTTCTGCCCAGAAGCTCAGAGAAGGGTCCACGGACAGCCCCTCATCCAGGCAGGTGCCCCGCATCAGGCAAGGGCTCTTCTGGTGTTGGGCTGTGTCCTTCAAGGCTTTGGGTCTGGAGTTCTCTGACCATGAGGGGGACAGGACTCAGCCCCCATCCTGAAAACAGTGATTCCCTCAAGTGGCAGAGACCAGCAGGGGGTCTTTGGAGGAGGCCTTCTGACCCCTCGTTGCTCTGAGTCCAGGGTCCCCCCACCACCCCCCTCCAGTGCACTCTCTCCCCAGCCACCGGGAAGGCAGCGAGGGGGAGGGGTTCTCCATCTGGCCTCAGATGCCTGCGGCCCAATTCTCTCCCCTGAAGACCCCTGCAAGAGACGTGTGACCACAGACCATACTAGCTCCTGTCAGAAGGGAACGTGGTAGATGTCCTGAAGCAGCAAAAATTATGGCTGGTCACCCCAGGACATTGGCACCATCTTTAGGTGCTGCAAGGAGAGTGAAGGAGAGGCAAGGGAGCCCGAACGGGGCGGTGGGGGCTGCCTGACTGCTGCTCCCCCTTCCTTTGCGCCTTTCCTCCCTCCCCCACTCTGGCACAGGGCCCAGCGATGTCCTGGAGGGCCTTCCAGGCTCCTTCTTCACGGGGTCTCCCAGCCACGGAGCTGAGTGTCTCATCGTCAGTTTTGATGGCAAGATGGCAGGGTGCAAGACCGTCTCCCACTCTCTCTTCCTGTCTTGTGTGGCTCTGCAGCAGGTGCACCTGAGCCCCTGGCCCCTGTGCTGCTTTCCTCTCCCTGCACCCCTGCCCGCAGCTGCCACCCCCCACCCTGAACCCTGACTTCCGGCCCCAGCCAGGCTGCGCCCAGAGGGGACCTCACGGCACCTGTACTTCACACCTAACCCCAGCCGGAGTGCGTCACAGCCTTATGCCTAGACTGGGCTGGCCGATGCGATCTGGAGGCGGCGGCGTGAGGAGGGAAGGGGGAGGCGACGGACGTCCGTGGGAGACACTGCGCAGGGAGCAGGGGTCTCGGCTCGGGTTTAGGACGGTGGCCTCTGGGGCCCAGACGGATGGAAGGTGGGGCCTGGACCTCAGGTCCTTCCCGCCCCGCAGTCTGGTTTTTGTGGGCACCTTTACCATTTGCATCAGAGCGCTCTGGCCAGCGGGCCGGGAAAACCACAGAGCTAAGCAGGCCGGAGGCTGGACTTGCCAGGCCAGTCCCCCGCCTCCTCCGTGCAGGCTGCCGTGGAGCGCACTTCCCTCGGTGGCGAGCACAGGGGCTCCGTGGCAAGGCGGGGACCGTGGAGGCCGTGTGCACTGACCAGTGGGGTCACGCGGCCTGACCCACGACCAGACACATCAACTGTTTGCTCCACGTGACGTGGTAGGGCCGACACCCAGGTCGCAAATGGGGTGCCTGTGCTAGGGACACAGAGAGAGGGGCCCGCCGCCCGGCTGCTCAGCACAGCCAGGGCTCCCAACGCGAGGGCGCCGGGCTCTCTGGGCGCTCTACTCCGCCAGCCCCCAGCTCTGCTTTTCTGCAGGTGACCGAGCTCAGAGCACGGACCCCTGACTTCACTTTGGTGTCTCATAAAGACTTGCTTAGCCTCTCGCGTCAGAACGGGCTTGGGCGCCAGCCAGCAAGGACTGCTGTCGGAAAAGATGATGTTGCAAACGGCGTTTTTATTTCCAAACCTTGCCTCGGCCCCTCCGGCTGCAGCCGCTCCCGCCCTGGCTGGCTCCGGTGCCTGTCCATTTCTGTAATCACTGCAGTGCATTCATCAGGGAGCGTGCCTGAACTGCAGATATGCTGCATAATTCACGGAGAAGCAATCCTGGAGGATTTTCTGACGGCTGAGGCCTCTCATTCAGTGGTGGGTCCGATCACCGTCTACATGTAGCAGTCCCAAATCATTGCTGGATTTAAAAAACTTTTAATGTTTATGTATTTGAGAGAGAGGGTAAAGGCCGAGAGAGAGAGAGAGAGAGAGAGAGAGAGAGAGAGAGAGAGAGAGAAAGAGAGAGAGAGAGAGAGAGAGAGAGAGAGAGAGAGGATCCCAAGCAGGCTCTGCACTGTCAGCACAGAGCCCTACGCAGGGCTTGATCTCACGAAATGTGAGATAATTTCCAGAGCCAAAACCAAGAGTCGGATGCTTAACCAGCTGAGTCACCCAGATGCCCCTGTTGTTGGGTTTTCAACCCGACTCTGGGGCTGTCTGAAGAGGAGTAAGAATTGAGGCTGGTGGGGCGGGGGGAGCTCCTGCACTAAAAGGCCCCAGTTCTGCCAGAATTTGCGGCCTGTGGGATCAGGAGCAGATGTGACGTCAGGTG
>NC_043711.1:102237418-102250457 GCF_006229205.1 Suricata suricatta | reverse complement strand
CGTTCCATGGCTTCCAGGATAGACCCCAAGTCCAGGGAGGGGAGAAACCATGAAGATTTTGCTGCAAGACCATTTCTGCTGCTGGGGTGCTCACCCCAACCTTGGGATTACATCAGACTCTCGCACCCCTCAGTCTCCACTGGGAGTCTGTTTGTCCCAGACGACATTGTGAGGGTGCTGGGCTGCCTTCCCTGGGTCACGGGCACCCACCCGCCAAAGAACCCCTTTGGGCCCGAAGCCACGCCACGATGCCGGTGAGAGCCACGCCTGGGTCCCTCCCCGCCCACACCACCTGGCTGAGGGGCCTCTCGAGGAAGGTGTCTCTGTCGTGCGCGACCCAGGTAGGGGCCTGCCCCTCAAGCTCCAAGGCTCTCTCCCTGACCCTGGGCCGTGGGCCGCGGGCCCCGAGGAGTTGGACGGACGGGCACTGCTTGCTCCTGCCCCGTGCCAGCAGCCTCTCCGTGGGCCTGCGCCGTTCACCTTCATCCCCTTCGCGAAGACCGTCTGGGGACCACCAGTCTGCATAATCTTCCCATTAAGCGGAGGGCACGTGTGCCGGCCCCGCTGTCCCTGGGGCAGCGCTGGGGGGTTCTGCTGATGGAGCCGGGCTCGGCCCAGGGGGCGTGGGGAGCAGACTGACTTTCCATCTGCTGAGTCATCCGTTCGTAGGGGATCTTTGGAAGTCGGTGGGGAAAGGTTACACTCGGCGTGCCTTTGCAGGGCCAGCAGCCTCCCCGAGGCCTCCGGGGGCCGAAGCTCCTAGCGCCTCTGTCAAGTAGACACCCCGCTCTGGTGGAGCCCTCCTTGAGCGACCGTGTGAGAGCAGCCTGCTTGGGGGGCGTGTTTATGAGGCCCAGGGTTGGTTTGTTTTAGGGTTTACCAGTCTGTACTCTAAACTAAGACACTGGCTGTGAAACTTGGCTTTTAAAGTTTTCTTAATTGTTGAGACTGAGTCATTAACACGTTAGACCATTGCACAGGCCTCTTCTCTTCAAAGGCCGCGTGTTGCCAAAGCGACTCATTTCATCACTAAGAAAAATGAAGCATGAGGCTGTGGTCTTCCCGGGGTGTTTTCCGGATCGGCCTGCACGAGCCCCGAGCAGGATGCGTGACAAAGCACACAGGGTACCTTGTGCACGACCACAGACTGACTCCTTTATTCCCCCGCGGTTGTAAAACATTCCTCTCTGTCAACATCACGAGGTTTGTTTTCAGTTCATGCTCAGCTCTGCGCAGGTCCAAGGTGGGCTGTGCCGGCTCTGAAGGGAGAGGGAAGGGTCCCCGGGGGAGCAGGGGAGCGGGGAAGCCACTCCTGGGAGCAGCGTGGCGCACTCCCCCCTCCCGCTCCCCATCCCCCCGAAACGACGTGCTTGGACAGATCAATACCAAGTGGGGCCCGGCTGCAGGGTGAGGACAAAGTCGGGGGGCGGGGGGGAGAGAGACATTGTCTACCCAGGCCGCCTGGGCCCCTCCAGGTCAGCCCGTGAGAGGGTACGAAGGGGTGAAGGTTTTCAGAGGCGGCTGATGATGTTTGGGACCAGGTTGCCATGGCAACGCCATCCTCTCAACCAGCCCCCACGGTATTGACAACAGGGAGCGCCCTGTGATCTGTATCCCCCGGCAACAAGCAGGAAACCGACGTGAGTCTCCTGGCAGAGGGAGGCTCTTCTTTAAAATTCTTCCTGCGAGGGTCCTCGGCTGAGCGCTGAGCCCCGTGTTAGGCCGCAGATCAGCCGGCCCTGCCCCGGGGCGATGGAGCGTTCCTCCAGTCCTTGACGAAATTCCAGCAGTGAGCGGGCGCCCATCGCTCAGGCCCCAGCGAAACAGAGGACGGGCTGTCTGCGCGGCGAGGCGCTGGGAAGGATGAGAGGCTCGTGTCCACGTATAAACACGGATAGGGCATCGGCTCCGAGACAGAGTGCCACGCGGGGAGCGCGAGGTGCAGAGCACCGTCTGCAGAACGTGCCAGCGTTTGTTTAAGGGAAAGATACCCACACACCCGTGGTGACACGTGCCACAGCAGATCTGGGGGGATTCCGAAGAAGCCAGTAATGGGGAGGGAGGCAGAGGCGGGAAGAAGAGTCACTTTTCACCGTTCGCCCTCCCGTGCCTTTTGAATGTTGCTTTAACTGCAGGCACGTGCTGTCTAGCCAATAAATGATCCCCTATTAAAAATCTATTGGCGAGTTTGCGGTTTAAATAAATCCAATAGAAAACAAATACTTCTATAAACAGGGGAGGCTCCCTCCCTCTCTCTGCTTCTCTCTCAGGCTTCAGGCGACGCTGTGGAAACTTCAGAAGTACCAACCGAATCCGGAAGGCAAACTTCTGCAGTCAGCTATGCCCACAAAAAGCACAAATGTGATGCCTAACAGTGCAGAACAGAACGGACCTTGCAGACGTTCTAATGACCAAGGCCTTGACTCTGTCCCCGACCCGTACCCCCTTGTGCCTCTCACCCACTTCATGTACGCGCCTCCATAAAATAGGCTCACCAGTGGGTACTTGATTCCCTACGTTTAAGTGCCTGAGGATACTCTGCCTTTGGTTTTTCGCCTACGACCTGCTGGGGTGTAGGTGGGAGCTCAGAACCTCACAGACCCAGCAGGCAGGGTTGCACAGGGTGGAGGGGAAGCAAGGAGATGGAAAGCTGGAGTGGGGGGTTGGGGTGGGCATCAGCAGGTTGGAGATGCCATCTTCCCCCAAGAAACCCTGCACGGCGCTGTCCGGGTTGCTCTCCGCTGTTGCCAAGAGTCCTGGGCAGATAGGCAAACAGTTGATGCATTAAAAAAAAAGAAATCCACCAAGCTCGTTGACCTGATTCTCTGACTCGACACAGCATCAGCATGTTCTCCTCGCATTTTGCTTCAGGGACGTGCCCCCTGTCCCAGATGTGGGGTGGCCAGGAGTCCACCTGCCATCTGCCCACCTGTTCTGGCCCAAGGAGCCATGTTTTCCTTCCCTCTCCAGACGAGGGGCCAGTTCACATCAGTTGGACCCTCAAATTCAGATTTCCAGGATATTTCTGATAGCGACTGGGTTGGTGGATGCCACTGAGCTTTCGATCCAAACACAATTGGTGGGGGGGCCCGGGTGGCTCAGGTCATGATCTCCTGGTTCATGGGTTCGAGCCCCACGTTGGGCTCCATGCTGACAATGAGGATTTTCTCTGCTTGGGATTTTCTCTCTCCCTGTCTCTCCGCTCCTCCACTCCTGCTCACACACACTTTCTGTCTCTCTCTCTCTAAAACAACTACATTAACAAACAAAAATGAAGAGAAAAAGAAGAAACACAACTTGCAAATTAAAAGTGACAGAGAGGTTCCTGGGGTCTGTGCTGCTTGGTTGGGAACCAGCTGCTTATTGGTGACGTGAGCCTGTGTATGTCTGATTTAGCTTGTGCTTGGGCTCCAAGGAAGAAACGTTAAGATACTCAGTGTGGTGCCTGACGTATTCCAAGCACCTTGTACCCGCCAGCACGCCATGGGCCCTGCGCCAAATCCTCCCCTCCTGTCTGTAGATGAAACCACACTCATGTGCCCACTGCCTGCGGCTGATTTCTTGCTACAGGAGAAGAGCTGAGTCACGGGGCACCTGGGGGGCTCAGTCAGTTAAGCGTCTGACTTCGGCTCACCGTTTGTGAGTTCGAGCCCTGCACTGGGCTTTGTGAGGAGCCTGGAGCTGCTTCAGATTTTGGGTCTCCCTCTCTCTTTGCCCCTACCTGTTTGTACTCTCTCTCTCAAAAATAAATAAACATTAAAAACAATTAAAAGAGAAAGAGTAGAGCGGAGTGGTGACAGAGGCTCAGTGGCCCCCATGTCCCCACGACCGGCCACGTGGCATCTGTCCGGGGGTGGGGGTGCTCACAGATATTCAGAAGACGGGAGGGCTGTGTGAGGCGGAGGGGGTGGGGGCCGGGCTACGGGCGGTTAGTATTATCGGAAAAAAGCATCCTTTAAAAAAAACAACACAACAAAACCGCCACCACTTCCTACTTCCCTGGGCTGTGTCACGCTCTCTCAGGTCCCGGTGTTGTTCTAAACAAGGAGCCAGGCCCCGCGGCATCCCCAGGGGCAGCTGGCTGAAGGCCGCCTCTCCCCCTCACAGGAGGGAAGGAGTGATTGGGGCACAGCAGTCGGCCAGCTGACCGCTGCTTTTCCGAAGCTTCTAGAAACGGTTAATGGAACTCAAGTGTTTCTGTGGTGTGGCTCGGAAACACACGTCATTAGATTTGCGTCCCTGCAGTCATCCGGCACGCACTGCAGGGGCTCGGTGGCCTTTCAGGAGGACCGGGTCCTGTCATGTCTGGGAGGCACAGAGTCAGGTTTTGAGGCCTTTTCTCCCCCTGCTTCTGCACAGCGCTGACCTCATCATTGAGGGTCTGGTGGGTGTATTTTTAACTCCCATTTCCCCCCTAATCTGAAATGTTCCGCTCACCGCCGGGGAGTAGAACCAAGCAAGGACGCCCGCAGACTTTGACGCTTTCCTTATCGGTGTGCCTGTTGAGTCCCCCGCCTTCCGGCTTCCGGGTGGTGGCCTGCCCTCATCCCTGTGGTGCCCGTCTGCGTCCTGTGTCTGCACCGCTCGGGCACGTGTGACGGTGGTCCGCAAGGTGACGGCCCTGCCAGCGGCATGGAGGAGCTCTGGCCCAGCTGGAGCGCGGCTGAGTCTCACTCGCCCCAGCCTCTTGTGAAGGCTTCTCGAAGCAGAGTCCCGCATGAACTGCTAGAACACAGTGATCCGGGGAAAAAATGCTGCTGCAATTTCTGCCATTTCAGGGGGGAGACTTGGGCAGAAGGGGCGCCAAGTACTCGCCCGAGAGCCACATTTCATCCATTTATTCCTTTCCCAAATGCTGGGGGGCTGGGCGCACCCCTGCCCTGGTCCTCTGACAGGACACGCAAGAGGGTGAGGGGGGAAGAGACCAGGTGGGGCGGGGAGAGGGGCCGTGGCCGCCGGCTCACGGTGCAGGAGACCCCAGAGGCCGCTGTGCCGGGGTCAGGACGTAGGGGACCTCGAGAGGCACAGCTCCCAGGGAGCCAGACCTACAAAGGTGCAGGACCTTCACGCCCAAAAGAGACTGAGTCCTATCACCCCGCTGCAGCTCCAGCCTGGTGCGAGGCCCAGAGCCCGTAGGGGTGATGGAGCTGGAGGGGACTTTGAAAAGGCGGTCCCATTCTGGGCAGGGGTCTCCTCTACTGGTGCTCCCCTGTAAGCTGGGGGAGGAGGACCGGCAGGAGGCCTGGGGGACTTGCAAAGAAGAACCGAGACACCGAAAGGGTCTTCCGGTGCCTCCTGGTCTTTCCGCAGGGCACAGGGTCCTGCCTGGGTCTTTTAGCCAGAGGCCCTTCCTAGGCAGTCTTGCAGCCTTGGGTCGCTTCTGGGTCCATGGATGGGGCAGACACCCCACCAAGTACCCTGGCACCATTTCCATCAGCCCCACGGTGCGGCAAGGAAACAGGACGTGCCCACTGGCCAAGTTTGCCAAAGTATCGATTCTCTACCTGCAGCCACTGGCAGAGCAGCTCAGAGCCCTCAGGGGGTGCGATGCCAGCAGTGGCCTTGTCTGATGGTGAGGATGAAATAAGGGGCTGTGATTTGTGGGTGCGGATGGATGGGGTGCCGGAGACCGCAAACCTCTGGGATCCACGGGCACCAGGGAAGAGACGGAGTGCCCGGCCCGGGCCTGGCGCACGGCAGTCACCTACCCAGGAAACCCAGCCCCCTCCCTTCCCTTCCCGGGGAGCACTGCATTAAGTAATTGCTTTTGTGGCCAAGTTATATATTACTGAGAACAAACCCGGCTCCGACTTATCATTCACTTTTACTGTTTTGCCTAGAGAGGTTTCTGCAGCAGCTTGGAAAGCCAGGGATGAATAAGGGCAGAGGGGACATTAAAGCAGGCTGTTAGCAGAAGTGACAAATTAAACAGCTTGGCCAAAATCGAAGCCCGGTAGTGCCTCGCCCTGAGCGGGGAGATAGATCAATGCCCTCCCGGAGCCCCTTCCGAGATGCTGGGTTTGCAAGGGACCCTCTCTTCTGATCCTAACTCTTGTGGATTAAAGGTTGTGGCCCCATTTTCCAGAGGTGGATACTGAGGCTCCGAGAGGCAGAGAATCTGTCGTCCAAGGTCACGTGGAGAAGGAACGGCAGGGCCAGAATAAGATCCCATCTTGGGGTCCCCACTTGGCCGCTGGCGTGGCTCATTTGGCCAGGTCACATCAGAGGAGCGCAAAGCAGAGAAGCCCACCCCCGGACCTGTCCCCCAGAACCAGGAGAGATGGTGGTAACGGCGGGTGCTGCCGAGCGGGGCACATACGCCACCCTCTTCCTGGTGGGCCGGGCGCTCCCAGGCCTCAGTCGAGAACAAAGAGGAGGAATTCAATAGCAAACCAAAGAAGGCCTAAGTGGCCATCCGAGCACAGAGGGGCAGGCATGGCCAGCCAGAGACCTCTGGTGCGAGGAACTGAGAAACAGGATAAAGAGCGGCTGCTGAGCCTCGTGTGCCGGAACCGCACCCCCGGCATCTCCCCGGAGCGACCCTCGCCTTCGCTCACGGGCTTCTGGCTCAGCTCGGCAAGCCGAACGCTTCTCAGAAGGGCGCCGTCGGTGCTGGGGCTCAGGCCGCCGAGCCGCGGCCGCGGCCGCAGACGCTGGCCTGGCCTTGGCGCTGGTTCCCACAGCGAGACGGCAGCAGATCAGGGGGCGGCGGGCCCCAGAAGGAGCCGGAAGGCTGACCCCCCTCATCCAGGAGGAGCCAGCCGTGTTGGGAGGAGGGCGCAGCCCACTTTGGTAAACACGTCACCAGAGAAGGGCTTGCCTCTGTAACCCCCGCCGCGGGGCCCTGCTCTGCTGCCTCCCCAGTCACTGCGGGCAACTCCAAGCGCCCCCACGCCCACCCCCGACTCGCTTCCTGGGGGTCCTGGGGAGCTGTGGTTTCATTGGGAGGACACTTTATTTTAGGAAGCGGCAGCCCCTGTTGGTCGCCACTCGACTCCAGACCTTGCCCCCAAAAGCAAGGACGTCTGGAAGAGGACGAGCCAGCCATGCATGCCTGCAGACAGAAGTCCCATTTAGCCCTCACCCCCTGATGTGTGGAGAGAACGCATAGGAGGGTCCCCCCCCCCAGCGGCGGGGGGCCGGGCAGGACAGAGCATCTCTATGAGGGCTCGCGAAAGGCATCTGCGCGGTGCAGGGACAGAGCTCTGGCCGTCTGGAGCCCTGAACAGACCTCGCCCTTCATCTCAAATCATTAGTCTCTCGCAAGTGTCCCAAGTTGAAGCACACAGGACGGACTTATGGCTAAATATGACCTAATAAGGTAATCCTTTTCATTTCTGTGTCATATAATCAATAGGGAAAATACAGCATATTTATAACCCACAATTAGGCTTTCACTGCATTTCCACCCTGTCGCTCATTGACAAACACCCTCTGTAAACCCTGTACCCAAATCTGAGCGGCTCCCATTCTATCAGTCAAGTCTTCCCGGGTGCAGGAAAGGTTCCATAGCATGGCCATGGCGTTGGGGGGGCGGGCACTAAGGATGATTTTTAAATTCGCAAGAGGGTTTCAGCATTAACCAGCAGCATTATGAAGAGCTGGCCGCCAGAAGGGGAGGCGTCCTTGAAAGGCTGACGGTGTACACGTCGTGTTATAAAGTAATAGAATCAAGCAAAGTAAATGAACTCATTGTGATCGGCTTTTTATTCCCAGCTTGTCAAGAGTCATAACTGTATGAAGCATTCTCTCCCTCGATCAATTGGAAAATCAATACCTTGGTATCTGTGGCGAGCATCTCGGATAGGAAGAAATGAAAGGAAGTGTTTGGGAAACGTGGGGTGGGGGGGATGATTTAGTCCTCCTGACAGCCCAGGACTCCAAGAGCCGCCCCTCTTTGTCAGAGCTGGTGCCGGGACGAGGGCTTTCTCTTGGGAGCGAGCGGGCTGGCTGGGTGGCTACAAGGCTTTGGTCGTCCACACCGCAGTTTTACTGGGGACGACGGAGGTTGGTGAGTCTGGGTGCAAATTCTAGCTGCTCGTGGTGAGGCTCCCCTCCCCCACGCCCATGGGCACAGATGCAGGCTTGCTTTGCTCGCGGGGACGGCTCGCCATCTTGGCCCCCGGGACTTTGCGGGGGGACAGTGGGCGGCTTCAGAGGCCCACTGGCCTCAGAGCAGCCTGCCGGGACCCTCACCCGTGCCCTCCTGACCCCATCACTCAAGCATACCTTGACTACTGAGCACGTGGCAGTATTTAATCAACCATGGGTCTTACAAGTCTGTATGCGTCCCCACTTCCTAGACCGTTTTATTTATTTAACAAGGTTAAGTGTCCGTCACGCGCGCCCGCACCGTCTCCAGAAGTTAACAACTCATGGCCAATCTTGTTCCCATCTCCCCTATACTGCTTCTCCCACCCACAATTATTTTGAAGGAAATGCCGAACATCGTGGATATTTCCATGTCTATCCACAAACACCGTGAAAATAATACCATCATCGCACCTAAAAAATGAGCAACTCCTCAAATACCCCATGCATATCCAGATGCTCCCGACCAGCTCGTAACCTTAGAAAATCTGTTCAAGCCCGGAGCCAAATGAGGTCCACGCACTGTAATTGGTTCTTTGGTCGATACAGCCTTTAACCTCTTAATCTATAGATTCTCCATCCCCGCAATTTATTGGTTGAAGGAATCCGGCCTACTGCTGTAGAAATTTTTTTGCAGTCTCCGGGTTGCTGGTGGCTTCCCCACGGCTCCGTTCCAAATGGCGATATTCTAGGCCTATCGTGTCTTCTTTATTAATTAACAGAAAGCCTTCAGTGAAGAGAAACACTCCCTCATCAACGATTCAATTTCCCTGAGAAATGGTTCTTATTTAAAAAACAAAAAGGCAAGAAAAATGCTTGATTTCTCACAAGAGGGGGCTGGTTTTGTAGGTCTCTCCCAAGGCGGCCAGCGAGTTTCCAATGTGTCAATCTTTGGTGGCCATCGTCCCATGCCTGCTCAGACTGCCCCGCCTTTGGCCAGAGGGGCTCTCGATTTTATAGCCAATGATCTTTTTTCACGGGTTCTGCCCTTTGCCTTCCCTTCCTTTTAAACCTCGGGCCCACTGAGAGCTCAGTGCAGCCAGTGCGCAGCCTGGCTCCTTATTCACCTTGTGGTTGACTGACTCTGCTGCATTTGCTCTCTGGACGGCCATCTTTAACAAATCGTGTCTTGTTATGGATCCAATTTGCTAATACATCAAATGGTTGTAATGAATTTCTGGGCTACAGGGTGCTTTGGACAAGCAGCGGTAGAGCAAAAACAAATTAACGGACCCAACTCCCCACCCTCCCCGAGCCCCCAAACCTCCTTGGCCCAGGGACCAAGAGGGCCATTCCTGCCCCTGCCTTGCACCTGCTGGTGTTCACGGGTATTTGTCTCACATCTTTCATGCTGCGTTCCAGTGGTTCCGGGGCCGCCCCCAATGCCACAGGGCAGCGCCTGGATCTCTGCTCCTTCGGCCATTGTCATCTGGCTGATTTATTTGTTGAATCTTCAGCGGAGAAAAGCAATCGCTGAGGTCTGGCCCAGATACTGTGCTTTTCTCCTCAGTCTTCTGACCTTTCAGTATTTTCTGTGTCTCAGGAGGCCTCCTGCTTTCTGCAGAGGTAAGCCAGGCCACGTGGTCACCCGCCGGACCTTTTTGGGGGAAATGCTGAGTTTTGGCAAATGCTGACTTTGCCCTGCACGTGACGGGCTCTCCCTTGGGTGGGGGCGGGGCTAGGGCTCCCATGTCTCAGTTCCTTTTTACAAGAGTCGCTGCATTGAGGAATAGTTGGGTTTTGGAAATGATTTGGCCCAACACCTGGGACGTCTCAGTCTAAAACAGACTCAGTCCGAGGAGAGAACCAGGCCCCCCGAGCCGACCCGGGCTTGCCCCTGGAGGAGGAGTTGGTACAACTGTGTCCTAAAAAGCAAATGCGAATGAAAGGGGCAGGAGATGGGGAAGCACGATGCCCTCTTCCACACCGTGTGCACGCTGCTTCCCAAACACTCCCCTCTCTGTCCCTGGCGGTGGCCCCGCCGGGTCAAGTCAATCAGACGCTGCCATCCCCGGGGAGGGATGGGGAACGGAGGTGTTGCCAGCTCTCGACCAAGGTTCTCAGCTCCTGGTGGCAAAGGTCAAAGAGGCCATGGTCTGCAGGCCAGGACCTGAGGGGCCTTTTCCTTGGATCGTTATCCCAACAGAGCGAACACTCAAAAATCTCGCCCAGAGTCAGACTGAAAACCCCTGTCCTCCTCTAGGGTCCTGGTTCCCTAGAAGCAGCCACTACAGTTCTGTTCGTGGCTCAGTTTTCCCTCCACCCATCTCTGCAGCCTCCACTGCGTTTCCTCCTGGGGCCGCCCTGGCTTTCCATTTCCCGGCCGCCCGCCAGGCCCTTCCTTCCATCCCTCCTCCCCCAGCCTCCCCGAAACTCTTTCGTGCTTTCCTTCTCTTCTTTGTTCTCCTCTTTTCTCTGCTGGCTTCTCCCTCTCGCTCTCCCCTTCAGCACCCCTGCAGAGTGCCGTCTGGCCCTGCCACCCGAGGACTATGGTGAAGGCCCCCCGACAGGTGTCCTAGAAAAGTGGGGGGTTCCCCAGGCCAGTCAGTCATCAGGGTCTGAAAATGTTCCCAGCGTCCTCTCAATGTGTACAAAACAAAACAAAACAAAACGAGAAGTCCTTCTTTGACCTTGACATTTTAGACATGCCCTGTGATTTGAAAGAAGCATTAGTAGAACATAGACTCAATGATCTTTCAAAAAAGAATGAAGACAGAAAGAAAATTGCTCCTTCCTTTACAGATTACCCATGGAGAATCACAAGCACAGAAATACATTCAAACTGAATTAAGTGGTTGTATCTCCCAGACTTTGCCAACAAGCCGATGTCAAGTTGTTGCTCTGTGAAAGTTCAGCGGGTCTGAGGGCCTCTTCACTTCGGGGCTTCCAGATAGGCAGGCAATTGAGAACCTAGGACAGGCCAAGGGCCACCTCAGTCTTCCTTCTTTGCCAACTTCCTTTCCGATATTTCTCCATTTCATCTTCTTGCAATCACCAGACGGTACTCAGAGAAGAAATACAGTTACCAGGTTCCAAGGTCTCAATCTAATTAAAAAATGCTTGCGTTGGAGAGAATCTTAATTCATACGCATTATTCCAATGGCATGCTGGGTGATGAGTGTGTGTGTGTGTGTGTGTAGGCCTTTCAGTAGATTTAAAATCGCGAGACTCATGTAGACACTAAATAAAAAGTGGATGGCTGATTTGCAAATATGATTTCCAAATACCTTGAGTGAAGTCGTTCCCAAATTTGGATTCTGGGGGTTAGCGGTGACCCGCCCAAACGTGGGTGCTCTGTTTTCTCGTTGGGAGGAGGGGTTTGCCTTTCTCAGTTAGTCTAGAAAGCATCCATCTTCTTGAAAGTCGGCTGAGTCACCTATGAGAAGACAGAGCTGTGAACTGTGGAAGTTGTCCGTTCTCATCGACCTTCCTCCACTTCTGGTGTTTTCCCTTGAATTCTGTCCAACACAAAATCCAGTTTTTCATTCATCTGATAGCCGTCAGATGCTAATAGTCTCAAACTGTGTGCCCTTCCCCCACCTCAGAAGTGAGTGCCAGTCCGTTCCACGCAGACCAGCAAGCTCTCGCTCTGCCTGTGGTTCTGGATCCTGAGCAGGCACTGCAGGCTTTGTGACGTTCAGTGCTGCTCGTGACCCCCAGGCTTGCCCAGCACTGCTGTCCCCCCGCAATGAGATGGCTGACAAGGGAAGGCCCCCTGTACTGTGCTAGGATGAAACAGGCACCCTGAGCACACCCCAGGGGCTCCCACTGCCATGGTAGCTCCTCGTGGGGGAGACACTCATGAGGTTAACGTTCGGGTACCCATGGCCACTGAGCAGAGCAGCCATGGCCAAGAACTGTGACCCCTTCTTGGGGCTCTACAGTTGACTTCTGGCTTCTTCTGACGGCTTCCTGGTGGTGGCGAGTGTTTGTGGAGGAGAATAGAGCATCGTGAGCGTGTGGGCAGGGGCCACGGCAAGGTCAGCTGGGAGCTGAGCTCGTGAGTCCCCCCCTCCCCCGCCAGCCCTGTCCCCAGCTGTGGTCTCTGGCGCTCAGAACCGAGGTCCCAGTCCGCAGCACTCTCGTGGGTGAGCGGTCTTCACTCCCTCTCAGCACCATGGGCCCCAGAATTGCTTCCGTCGGAGAAGAAATTACCATAATTTTTTTAAATTAAAAAATTTCAGTTGATGCATTACTTACATGCAGTGAAATGTTCATATCTCAGTTACAGCATTCTATTTGTCTTTGTGGGTGTTGGACAAGACACAGAATGCTTCCATCATTGCAGAAATTTCCCTCCTTCCTTTCCCCAGTAAGTTCTTCCCCGAGGCGGCCACTGACCTGACTCCTGCATCACAGGTGTGTTTCACCTATTGTAGAATTTCATATAAAAGGAAGCACGTGGTATGTACTTTTGGCATCTGCCTTCTTTTGCTCGCCATAATATTTTTGACACCTCTCCATTTGGTAGTAGGTCTCAGGAGATCATCTTTTCTTATTACTGAGTAGTATTCCATGGCATGAAGAATCCACATTTGGTCTATCTATTAATGAGTTGATGAATGTCTGGATGGGCTCCAGACTGGAGCTAATATGAACAAAGCATCAATGAACATTTTGGCTCAGGGTTTTTGTGCCCATATGTTTTCATTTCCCCGGAAAAACACCTAGAAATGGAATTGCTGGGTCCTGGGGTTAATGCACATCTGTTGCTTTAGGAAACGGCCGGAGAGTTTTCCAAAGTATTGTACTCTCTTCTATGACTTTCTGAATGGCTCTCCTCCTGTATGTTGACTGGGACCCCACCGTGTTCTATGCACCCGTTCTTACGTTCTAAAATATTTTTGTTTACCCATAAGTGCTAGGCGCTGTCCAAGGTGCTGGGAATTCAACAGGAATGCCCTTACCCTGGCAGGCTATTGTTGTTGTTGTTGTTGTTGTTGTTGTT
>NC_043711.1:102223779-102237318 GCF_006229205.1 Suricata suricatta | reverse complement strand
GAGCCCACGAAGTTCACCCTCCGGCCATCGGGCAGCCTGGTGCCTTCCCGGGTCCTGGCGGTTGCCGGGAAGACCTTCCTGCCGGCACGGGACAGCTCTTCTTCCAAGGCTGCTCTTTGTTTTCTGAGCCTGATGGTCTTAATACCCTGAAGAAGGTCCTGCCAAAACCAACAGTCATCTTAAAAGGCCTTTTTCAAAGAGATGTTTACCGAAGGTGGACAAACGTAAAACCATCCTCCGTGTGTCATGCACGCTGTAGCCTGTGCTTTTGGGAGTAGCTTTTGATGTTGAAGAGCTGTGAACTTAAAGGAAACCAAGAGGCAGAAGGAAACGCAAGAGAAAGCAGGCTTTCTGATCCCGCTAATAGCCGAGACGACGGCCCGGTGAGGCTGATGTTTGTTCACCGCCCCCGAGTGTGCCCTGGCACCTTGGTGTCTTTCGAAGCCCAGTCACATCTGAATTATATGGGACCAAGTGGATTAATCCCGCAGACCGAAGGCTAGAGAAGCTACGGGTGTGAAAACTGGGAAGGACTGTGGGAGATTATCCGGTGCCTCCTCCCCGCCCCCATCTCGGGTGGGTGGGTAAGACTTTAGGTTTCCACGAGATGGAGACCGCCCGGCCCCGAACCTCGTCCAGGAGACACTGGGCTCCCGCCTCCAGATGCCCAGGGCTGATTCTCCGTCTGGTGCACGCCCCATGCACAGCCTCCCACTGGGCTGCACATCCGGACCCCACTCAGCATAATGGGGCCATTCTTCAGAGGTCTCGAAGCCTCAGGTCTCCCCTCAGAAGGCTGCCCCCCGCCCCCCCGCCGGCCTGATCGGCTGTCAGGTAAACTAGCTTTTACTCTAGTGCTGACGTTCATATTCCCGGGGGGGTCTTGTTGGAGCTCCGTGGGTGGAGGCACCTCGGTGTCCTTCGGTGTAATGCGTCTTAGGACTTGATCCTTCTAACGGCCAGCACGTCTCCCTAGATAAAAATCACAGGTCGTGAGAGCGGGAAGGAGACTTCAGAGACAACGAGAATTTTGCGGACGAGAACGCTGAACACAGGGGCTAGGAAGGGCGGTGACGGGCTTGTGGCCTCACCAGCTCTTACGCTCGGCCCCTCTCAGCACAGGAGACTCTTCCACGGGCCCTGGGTCAGTGCCTCATCGTGTTCTTGGGGGAGGAGCATCATTAGACCTTGGGTGACGAGCATGTTCGAGGCCCCGGCCATGGAGGTGGGGGGGGGGCGGTGCCGGCTGGGGAGGCTGCAGACCAAGAGCAGGTGAGCCTTCTCCACCTTCTCTCCTGCGGACCGTGGCGGGGGTGTCCCTGGAAGTGCCCAGGTTCGGCCTGTTCCCTGCAGCACATGTACCAAGCAGCTGCCCCTGTCCCTAGAATCGTCACCAGCTCGGCACAGGTGTGGACCCAGGGAACAGCAAATGCACAGCCCACCTGGTTTATTAGGAGAATGAGGCCAAACATCCAGACAAGTTGACAGGACAATGGTCACCCACATCCCCATCCCCAGATTTACTGTTGTTTGTTTTACCATGTTGCTTTATCTGTACTTGTGCGTCTTTTTGTGAGATCACCGGAAGGGAAGGAGCAGACACGCAGGCACTCACCTCCCTGACACCACGGTCGTCAGCACACCCCCCGAAAGTCAACTCCAATCCCTTGTATCGTCTAAGCCGTAGCCCACGCTCTAAGGTGGTTGTTCCTGGACTGTTGAGGTCAGTGACGTCATGATTCCTAGCGTCTGGGCCCCGGCTGCAATCAGAGGTCACGTGCTACATTGGCCTGTTTCTCCAGACTATTCTTTCAACGGACATCGAGGAAAGCCCTAGTAAAAACGGGGAAAGGTTCATTCTCTCTGGGGAGAGTCCAGGACCAAACTAAGAGGGAAGAGAGAACACAACCTCAGAGTCTCTGCCCTGAGACCCAAGGTCACATCCAGGGTGGCGGTGCCCTCCAGTCAACAGCCTCGGGGCTTCGGGACTACTCTCCCTCGGTGCCAACGCTGCTTCCGCAGAGCTGGTAAAACTCCAGCCACCCCACTAATTCCCGGGCTTCTGGCCCATTTAGCGAGGGTGGAACCCTGGTTCTGGCTGACTAGAGCTGTAGCCGGCTTCCTTTTATGAATGAAGGAAAAGGAGAAATGTGTTTACTTGAACTCTTGCCTCTGAGTGACATCCCGGGTTGGGTTCTCCCTCTCTCCCTCTCTCCCTCTCTCTCTCTCGGTTTGTTAAGAAAATATGTGAAGACACATCTCTCGCCCCTCACAGACAAGCACAGAGCTCCGGGGCTTAGCGCTGGGGCCACCGGGTAGGCTACGGAGCACCCCGGCGTGGTGCCGGGATGGAAGGTTCTCAAGCCCACGGATTACCTGTCTCGCCCATCAATCACCTCTGCTGTCTCCCCCCAGGGGAGGCCAGGGAGGCTCTAAGTGTGAATCACGTCAAGGAACCAGGAGACGAGTGGGCTCCAGGGAGGTGCAGACGGAGGCCTCACCTTAATCCCCTAGAAAAATCACCGTTTGGGCAGGAAGGGGAGCAAAGAACAGAAGAGCCCAAAAGGACGTAGAGCAAGGTCTGCCCGAAGGAGGCCTGGCTCTTCCCATAGAGTGGGGGCCTCACCAGGTGCTGGCCACGTGGGTCCTGGTTCTCCTGTCTTCCGTGCAGACACCCCCAAGGATGAACCCCATGAAGCCTTGGAAGAGGAAGCTGGCATCCTTCAGGACGCCGTGCATCTTGCCTTTCTACAAATCCAGCGGCAAATCCTCCTGACTTGTTATCACCACCCTTCCGTGGTAGCTGATCTGGAGGCCACCAAAGTCTTAGCGTCCGGGTACCAGGAGACTGAGGATAAAGATGTCTGACCCCAGGGGCTCAGCTGGACAAGAGGGACTCTTTAGTCAAAGGATCATAACCCTTTAGAAATCACAGAGACTTCAGATTCCCCCCATTCCCCCCTGCTGCCCTCGACAGTGGAAGAGAGAAGCTCAGAGCGCATCACGGGGAGGGAGGGCAGCTCGGCTGGCACAGTGCAGGGCGGGACTGACCCCAGCCCTTCCTCCCAGGGCCTTTGCAGCACCTGCCGCTTCCCCCGAGTCCAGGGTCTGGTCCTCTTCTCTCCTTGGGGCCTCACATGGGGCAGTGCCATGCGATCTTGGGCGATACTGACTCTGAACACGGAGAAAGGGCAAGGGCAAAAGACTGCTCTGTCTGCCAGTCTTTGCATGAGTGGCAGTAACTCCATGGCCATGAACGTTCAGCTGAGAGTTAAAAGGGGAGACTGGCTAACTTCCGTGCAGAATCAGCCCGGCCCTGCAGCGCTCCAGGGGCGCAACCCCGGGCTTTCCGGGGACAACTCTGGGCACCTTCTCTCCACCTCGCCTGAGGCTTGCATCCTGGCTTCAGTGTCTGCGTGGCCAGCGTTCCAGACAGCCTGACAGTGACAGATTACTCGTCTGGTGCTAACCTGATCATCCAACGGCCCCGGGTCCGTTCTCCATCACTGATGGAAGCAACAGCCTGGAGGAGACCTCACGCTGAGCTTTAACACTGTGCCGAGGGGACGGGGCAGCGCCGGCCCTACCGTCCATTCCGGGGGCGTGGAGTGGCCTTCCAGGGCTCATATACGTCACCCGGCACACCCAGCAAACTGTGTCCCTTCAGACCCCACCGGCCTCTCACCCTGAGCTCCTGCGCGGCACGGCCAGCCTTTCTGCACCTTGCGAGCGTCCAGTCCCCTACAGGGTTTCCATGGTTTTCTGAGTGTTCTCTTCTCAATCCGTTGAGCCAAACTTGGTTTTCATGCTCTGCAGGTTTATGCTTTTTGGGAAGAAAGAAAAAAAGGATTCCCTTCCAGCAGCAGCTAGACCTATCTTGTGATAGGAATGATCAATGCAGTTCGTCTTGAATTATTGTGCGAAAACTGATAGTGACATTTTACCAACAAAGAACGTACCACAGAGATGTCACCGAGGCCAAGATGACCCTTCAACTTATGTATTTATTTATTGCACACACAGGGGTGCTGTTGGAGCTGTCTTTAGGGAAGGGTGGGGGACACCAAGGTCCCAACTGGTGTCCACGGGACAGTTAAGTTGGCTTTTCTTGCTCCTCCCCGGGAGTGCTGTCCTTCCGAGGAATCCGCCATCTTCTTTTTGCTAATTACTTTCTTTGATACAGACTTCCCCTTCTTGCTTTCTTTCTCTTGTTTTTGAATTCCACCAAGCCTGTGTCAGACTAGAAACATGCCAGGGTCAGAGTATAATAGCGCTAATGAGCTATAGATGTGGGTCAGTCAGCCGACGGAGGCGGCAGAAATTGTGGGGCTGATTCGTCAAGCGGGGGAACCGGAGTCAGGGCTCGAGTGTGATGGGAACGTGTTTCCCCCGGGATCACCTGGCCCTGATGTTATTCTTAGATGAGGAGGGGAAGCTTTGAGCCTTTAGTAGCTCGGACTCTCCACTTTGGTTAAAGTCACTGTCCCCCAAAAGGCAACTTGCTCTCCTGGGTCTGAGCCTAATGCTACTCACGTTGGGTGAGACCGTGTCCATTCCCCCAGTGATCCATGATGCACGTGCCCCGAGCACTGCCCAGGAAGGCTTTAGGGGTACACACGTGAGCATATCTTTGCTTAAAGGTTATGCTAATTATCTTAATGATGTTAGGGAAAAATATCTAGGCCATCTGATGAGTGACTTCAAGGATCTTATTGCTTAGGATGAGGCTAAGTTTAAAAAGTGAACTGATTTTGCGGCGCCTGGGGGGCTCAATCAGTTAAACGTCTGACTTCGGCTCAGGTCATGATCTCAATGTTCGCGAGATTGAGCCCTGCATCGGGCTCTGCACTGACAGTGTGGAGCCCGCTTGGGACTCTCTCTCTCTTCCTCTGTCTCTGCCCCTCCCCCAATGGCTGGTGCTTGCTCTCTCTCAAAATAATTAAACTTAAAAATAAAAGTGAAATGACTTTAATCAACTTTAAAGATTTAATGATACAGGAAAAACCACGGCATGCACATGACAGAAGTTGGGGAACACTCCTTCGTTGCCAGCTTCAGTGCAAATTCCCAAGCTGTCTACGCTCACAAAGACTCCCCAACCCTGGACCCTGCTCCCAATCTGAGGTTACCAAACCCCACCTGCAATGTGCACCTCGCCTCCCGGGGCAGAGGGTGGGCTGGCTCTCTCCACTCTCCCGCTGCTGACCACCCCCAGAAGCACCTAGAACACCACCCCGTCCGCACGGGTGCTCAAGATGCTGAGCGTTGGGCATAGGGTTGATGCCGCTCCTTGCAGGGAAGGGGAATGTGGCGGTGGGGGTCTGGGCCATCTTGTCCTGCCTCGGGATCGGGGGGAAAAGGCAAGCTCAGAAACTGACAAAATGGCAAAGGTATTTTGACTGGTGGGGAAGAAAATGGCTTTCTCTGTTTGTCTTCAATTGCCAGGATGGAGAAAATCAAAGCAAAGCAAAAGAAAATTGCTGCTCTGCAGTGAGTCTGCAGGAGTCCTGAGGCCTCGGTGGTTAGTGTGAGCTGCCTGGCCACAGGGGAAGCAAGAGAAGGCTTTGCGTCAAAGGCGACCCGCCCCCAGTGGTCCAGAGACAGCGACATTATACTGAGCTGCCCACCACTGGCCCCCGGACTCCCCAGGACCTCTGGGAACCAACAAGGACATGGATTTGTCCTTTGAGAACAGCAGTAATGGAAGGACCTTTCTGTCTGACACATCTCGAGAGGTCAGGATTGTGCTTTGAGGGAAAATTCCAAATCCAACCTGAAGTCGCAGGAGGGATCCCTTCCCATCTGCAAAATATAACCTCCTGGTGCACAAGTGCTCTTTCCGGCTGAGCCCCGGCTCTCTGGAAATCAGTGGATTACTTAAGAAACATTTTCTGCCTTTTGGTTTTGAGGCTTTGCAGAAACATGATTTCCCCAAAGGGCCAGGTGGCCAAAGAAGAAAGGCGTTTCATTTTTTATTGGTCACGAAATAAATAAAATATCTTTCAAAAGTTGTTACTTTTAAATTGGACTGGATTTTCTCTTTCTTTCGGTTGAACAAGTTGAGGAAAATAATGTCATCTTTTGGCCACTGACCACTAAGATGATTCTGTTTTATCCGGCAATTTATATGCAGAGTGTGATGTATGATTTAACCTTCCTAATTGGGGGACACACTGTCTGAATTAGTGACAGGGCTGAATTATGGCGCTTTTAAGAAAAAAAATATTCCATTTTAGTATTTTCAAGTTCATGAAGCCATTAGAACCGGTCTTCCAGGGTACGGCCCAGTGACGTCTCCCTGGGAATTTTCTCGAAGGAAAGGAAAGAAGAGCTTGTCAGCTCACATACCAGGCAGGCGCTAGCACACACTGGAAAGCAGCGTATTGTTTGAGGCTGTTTATACGTCTCCCTTCCAGATGTGATGTGCACTAATTAGTTTGTCCAGATGAATACTGCTGTAACGTGGGCGGGTGGGTGAGCGGGTGTTACTAAGTTCCACTGTGTTGATTCTGATTTCTTCAGTAGAAAAATAAACTTTCCTCCAGTCCCTTTCTAAATGGCCGCGACCTGGTCTGGGGTGGTCACAGCCCACAGCCTTTGGGCTGCGTCCTCACTGAGATGACCTCGGCACGGTGGAAGGCGACACAGAGGTAACATGGCGGTGGCCGGGAGTGAAGCATCCTCGCGGTGAGACGGGGCGTGTTCACAGCTGCCTGGAGCAGAGCCCTTCCGAAGACCGAGGATGGGGGGACAGTGGGGCCAGGTGGTGGCCAGTGCCAGGGTTCCTGAAAACGGACCCGCTCTCTAGGAAATGCCTGCTGTCTTACTCAAGGAGGAGGCAAGGAGGCAAGACGGACGGCTCACACTTGCTGCCCCGTCAGAGCTATTGAAAAGGAGAAGTTAAGCTGCCCCCGTGGGACCCGGAGGAGCGGGGCCCACTCCACCGTCCAGGGCAGCGTGACGTCCTCCCGCGAGCGCTGTGAGCTCAGTGGCTCAGAGCAGACGCCGCAGAGACTGGGGCTGGAAATTCCGTGGCCAAGGAGGTGGACTGATGGTGAAGGGGACAGAAGTCCACAGGGGGCTCGTGTGAAAGATCCACGCTAACACACCATTTCGATCCACTTAGGGGAACAGGGAAACCCGTGTGGACAGTGCTCACTTCTGAGGCGGAACCTGCCAGAAGGGAGGAAGTCTCGGGCACAGAACAGCATGGCCTCCATGTCATCAAGAGAGCAAACGTGTCTCAGGCAGGCCCGGGCTTGTTGAGAGGTCTGTGGGCCACGCGGCAGGAGGGCGTGCGTCCCAAACTTTTGTGGACATGTTTCCAAGCGATCCAAGATGGTGTGGCTACAGCCTCTGACACCAACGGTGAAGAAGAATCTGCCGGAAGGACTGAGGCAGAAATGAAAGACAATATGCCAACGCCCCAAACAGCGTTCCAGGCACCTTGTCTCTGATATGGACTCAAGGACCTACGTGCATTTGGTAGACGTCCCCTGTGCTTGAGGGGCAGGGTGTGAGTGAGCCCCCGATTCCGTGCCGACAAAGAACACGTGTGCCAAAGGCACGCTTGGATTCACACGCTGTAGGTCAGACTTCGCAGAACGAGAGGCCAAGAACTCAACGTTAGCCTGGGTCTCTTTGGACTCCGCTGGGGAATTTCTAATTCTAAGAAGGACGACTGTGGCTCCGGGGGCCGGCCACCGTGGGGGCCTGGTGCTTGTCTACTTGTGAGCAGGGCGTGATGCCGAGGATGCCTGGCCGCTGGGGGGCTCCTTTCTAGCTCCTGGGGAAACGCGGAGGAGTCATGGCGAAGCAGGTCAGCCGCCTTCGCACAAATTCGTCCCGTTGTCATGAGCACATACGCAGGACCGAATGGAGAACTGGGTGCTTCTCTGGGGTTGTTAAGCACTGTTGTGTGGGGGTGGGGAGGTCCCAGGCAAAAGAATATGTTATTTGAAGAACTGTTTTACTTCTCCTCTTTGCTATGCATTGTTTGTCTCTGTAGTGCTCTTATTATTTAGCGTTTTTTTAAAGTGTGCATTTAGTTGAAAGCAATTACTCAGAAAAATATTGAGAAAAGGGAAAAGAATACCATGTATCGTTGACCCTCTGCTCCTGCCTTGAGGGATCCCTGTTTCAATTTTTTTTGTTTTTTGGCAAAGCCAGAACTACTTAACGCAGACCCGAGAAAGGCTGTCACCCTGTTTTAGCCTTTATACCAAACAGCCCTGGCTTTTCCGGGAACGAAGAGAGAGATCATCCAGCAAAATTCCGTTTGGGGTTGACTTTGATGTTCCGATGTCTAGATGCAACTGTAAACATCTTTTAAATTCACAAACCACTCCTAAGAGCCTTTTCTCCTCTAAAAGGAAATTACTTGGAACAAATATGACATTGATTTTCCATCTCCCTTGATTAGTCTCATTTGGTCTGATTTTTATTATTTAAGGCTTACCGACAACGAGAATATACAGTTAGCAATGGTTCTAATTAGATTGTGTGACCTTTAAGGAAGAAAAGGCGGGTCTGGGCCCGGCAGGGCCTGAAACTGCCGGAGAACAGAGCCGGGTTTATGACGGCCTCCCGGCAGCCCCCGGGGCGCCCGCGGGTCCAGCCGGAGTCTGCTCCCGGGATGAGGGCGGTGGAGGAGGGAAGGGGAGCGGTGCAGGGGGACGGGGCGGCGGGCAGCGCCGCCGTGGAGGTACGGTCGCCGGCAAAGCGGGGTTTGTGTCCTGACTCTGATCAACAGATGGTCCACTAGGAAACACTGGCGTCAAACAGTTCTGGCTTGTGACTGGGTCCATTGAGAGCAAGTGGACTATGCAGGAAAGATGAGGTCATGGGCGCATATAGGAAGCATAGGGAATCTTTTATACGCCCTGATGAAGGGGGGGCATTCTGGAGGTGTCTGCACAGCGGGGACAATGGGAGATTTGCTGAAGGGCCAACTTGTTAGCTGAGATATGGGGGGGGGCAGAATATGCATTTTTCCAAGCCTGTTTTCCATAATGGCTTGAGCTTTAGAACGCATCGGCCAGATCCAGAGAGACATAAATATGCGGTCTGTCGAGTGTCCAATGTTTCCTGAGTGAGGCGTTCACTGGCCCTCAACCCTGGACCCTGACGAGTAGGCAAAAGCCAGTACAAACGTGAGAGGCTTTACTCTTTAGACGGACCTGCTTTGCACAGGATCGGCCACAAAGATCAGGTGATTGAACATCACTGCCAGTGCTGTACCAGCGACTCCCAAAAAGTCCCCACGGTGTGACGCGTGTTTACGGTGGACCTTGACTTCCACAGCCCATCAACACACCTGCCTCAGACCCCCTATTGGGACGGAGCGAACATTTATTAAAATGTCAATCGAAAACATACAGGAATTCCCAACGGCCACCTATTTTGTTTTTCTCTGTCATGATTCAGGAGGTGAGGCCAAAGTTGAGGCCGGAGCAGAGAATCCAGATGAACCCGGGAGCCATGTTCAAAACAGAAAAAAAAAATGCTGCAGAAGAAGAAGTATACGGTGCCATGAGGGCATCTGACAAGCTCAGGTGGAGATGAGCCCGGGGAGCTGGAGTTCAGAGATGCAAGAACCAAGGAAAGCCCGATCCTTAAATGGGACACTGCTGTGCTTTCCAAGAGGCGCTCAGCTGAACGCGGTGTGGCATTTGCAAAGCGAGGGAAGAAAGGGGCACCCCA
The DNA here is from genome assembly GCF_006229205.1 of Suricata suricatta. NCBI lineage: Eukaryota > Metazoa > Chordata > Mammalia > Carnivora > Herpestidae > Suricata > Suricata suricatta. The sequence goes on along the minus strand of NC_043711.1, from coordinate 102,227,616 downwards.
GCTCTTCCCAGCGTGAAGCGGGCCTTCGTTTCCGGGAGAGCCAGGGTAGACCCTAGCTCCCCAAAGTGCTTCTCCCACTTGCAAACCCCTGAGAGAGAAGGACCGAATACACCCGTGTCCCTGGGCTTGAGGGAGGCAGGTGCATCCCCACGCCAAGATGGCGGCCATCATCCCAACACTGGGCTCACCAGGGGCTGAATGTGACGCCCAGCTGAGGACAGTGATCAAATCGTTAAGTGTCTGGCTCCAGACCCCTCAGCCGGAAAGTGCCAGGTCCAGGATCAGAGCTGGGCCTGCCCCAGCACCTAGCTGGGGCCTCCTGAGAGACACGCTTTTCTTCTGGCTCATCCCTACCCATCTGTAGGGCAGCCTTTCTGGAGTATTCTCCCTTCATGATCTCCTACGGCCCATCCTGCAGAGCAAGTTCGGGCAGCCTCGGATCAGGCTCGCTTCTACTTTCACTGACTGGTGTGATCTGGTCTACTTCCTCAGCTTCTCCGTCTGCGCCAGGAGGCTTAATGAGAGACGGTAGGGAGAAGTTTGCTGCAAGATGGACGGGTCAAAACAGAACCACACTGGCGCCTGGTATACAGCAAGCGGCAGAGACCAGTTTGCAATGCGGATCTTAATGCAGCTGCCCGTCCCTTGTGTGGGAGGAGGGGTGAGGCTGGCTGGGGGCGCTCAGAGAGAGGCGGCCTCTCTCAGTTCTGTCCTGGCACCCGTTGGCTGACCCTGGATGCCACAGGGGGCTCCCAAGGGCTCCCTATCCTTAGCTGGCGGGCCGGATGGGCTTCATTTCTATGTCTCTCCGTGAGGCAAGTTGACAAAAATAGTGGCGGGTTTGGGGGAGGTTCACCCGTCATCACTGATCACCTGGGCGGGGTTCGCTCTGTCCCTGGTGGTGCAAGGGCATGAGCCCCGGGAGGCTCCCTCCCCTGCCCACAGGCCCACGCGGTCCCCCTCTCGGGGGCGCCGGGGCAGGAGCCTGCAGGGGTGCCAAGCGGAGGGCGCACCGCGTTCCTGCAGCCTCGCCAGAAGCGAGGTGCGTGTGGTGGCGAGTGTCAGTGAGGCAAAGCCTTGCCATGGCCGTCGGGCCTTTCTCTTACAATACCAATTTCTTTTAATTATTCCATTCCAACAACTTTGAAAGTCACTCGGTGAGCTGACAGATGATTTATGCCTCGCATTAGCTCCTGGCAGTGACTGCCGAAGGCCTCTGCCGCCTGAGCGCCCCCTCGGTGCACCCTCCCTGGGCACGCAGACAGGAGCTGGCGTCCAGACCTCCCGGCGGGCCTAGGGGGCCTCCCTGGGGAGGGGTGGGGCCGGTTGTCCCTGTGAGGCGAAGGAGACCTCCCTTCCCCTTTCCCCTCCTGATCTTCCCTGTCTTCTCTCCGTGTTTTCCCTTAAGGGTATTGAAGATAGGAAATTTCTCCGAGGGGGAAAAGGCGCCCCAGCGAGCACTCCGAGATACTGCCATTGCCCCACACCTGCCGGAGACCCCGAGGCAGCCCCAGTCGGGAGGAGAGGGGGGCAGGAGGGGCGCCGGACGGCCCAGGGGTCCCGGTTCAGCACCTGATCCAGGAAGGCACCTGCTGATCGCCTGACAAAGTGGAAAAGTGAGTTGCTATCCAAGATGGATGCGGAAACACGCACAGCTTCCGGCGGGCTCCCAGTGAGGGGGCCCCTGAAGGGGCTGCAGATCACCCTCCTCCCCAAGGGGCCTCCCTGCCCCTGCAGGGTCTCAGGTGGGAGCCCCCACCCCTGCCCCCCGTGAAATCTCTGTCTCTGAAGGCCAAGACTGCTCTGTGAGCCAAGGACATTTGTAGACCTGTAAAAGGGATCATTTTTGCTAATGCCGTGAAATTACACTCTGAGCGGATAACAGTGGTCCACGGCAGGACTGGGAGTAATTTCTCCCGGATGGAAAATCTGGCTTTTAGAGAAGTTGGAAGCAGCCCCAGCGGATGCTGACGGGGCCCCTTTTTCTGGGCACTTTAAGTGATGCAAACGGGAGCTGGGACTTTGTAAACGGGCCCCTTTGAGAAAGTCCCTGGGGAGGGCTGAGTGGGGCAGGTGCCGTGTTACCGAATGGTGACGGGGTGCACAGCAGGGCCACGTGGTCAAGGGTCCGAGCGAGCCTGTCCTGGAAGATCGCCCGATTCTGCTGTGGGCCCTGGGCAGCATGGGACAGACACTTGGCTGCTGGGAGCCCATGCTGCGTGAGGAGACGGCGAATGGGCGGGGCCTCCTATCAGAGCAGGAGCCTGGCAGGGGGGTGATAAGAGTATCCCCGTTTAACACCAGGGGAAACTGAGGCTAGACGGCGTTGTGTGGCTTGCCTGAGGTCGCCCAGCCACCATACTCCGCCATCCTCTGGAGTCCCTCCTGAGCCCCCCAACCCCACCCCAGCCCGTCCACCACCTGGTGCCCAAGGCCATGGGGAGGAACCTCTCCTGCCCAGTGCCCGGTGCTGCCGCTGCCAGGGAGGCTCAATGCTGCGCAGCCATCACACGGCCCCGGCTGGTCCCCGGGCGGCCGGTCCGAACCCCAGCACCCGCTCAGCTCCGAACCCCACAGCGTCTCACCAGCCTTCTTGCTCTCTCCCATCCCAGAAGGCACGCCACATCTCCCCTTCCCCAGGTCCCTCCCCAGGACCCTGTCTTGGGTCCTGGAGTTCTGACTTCCGGTCCTGGGGCACAGCCTCCCTCTCCTGGGCTTGCTGCCCTGGCCGTCTCCCCTCTCCTCCTTCCTTGCCCTGGGGTCTTGTGGGCCACCAGCCACACCTCCCTCCCTCCTCTTCCCCACCTGACTTACGGGAGGTGTGAGAGGGCAGTGGGATGCCAGGTGGCCTGTCCCAGATGTCCCCTGCGCACGTGTGACAGGCTGGCTCCCTCAGACTCCTCTGCTCATGCCACACCTGCTCCCGGGTCCTTGGGTACCTCTCGTTCAGTGTGTGTCCTGAGCTTCTGTCAGGGCTGCTGCCTGCTCAGGGTCACCCGCATCTTGAAGAAACCAAGTTCATGATCTTCCTCCCCCCACGATTCGGGTCTCTGGCTGCTCCCAGTGCAGTCTTTGCCCATGAAAGTCCAGTCCCAGATCTCACGCCGACTTTGCTGGCCAGAGGGCTGGCTCCCATGTGGCGTTCTGGAGACAGTGGTGAGTGGGTTTCTCTCCCTCGCCCGTGGCATCGGGGCAGGGGGGAGGGGCACTGGTTTGGAAATGCTTCCTGGTTCCAGCCGCCTCTCCCCCTGCCCCCGGCTGCTGCCCTGCATCAGACTGCCATGGTTCCGTGCCTGACCCATCCGTGAATTGTCCCTGCCACCGGGTCCTCAAGCTGATGCCCTGGGTGCAGTGACCCCAACTCATCCCTCAGCTGCCCTCCTCACCCCTGCTGAACCCTTCCAAGGCTACCCTCTCCCCTGCACAATGAACCTGACCTGCAGGTGGGTCTCGAGCCCTTAGTGATCTGACGGGCGTCTTATTCCCCAAGCTCCCAGGTCTTTGTTTTTTGTTTTTTAAGTAGTTTATTGTCAAATTGGTCTCCATACAACACCCAGTGCTCTTCCCCACAAGTGCCCTCCTCCATCACCACCACCTCTTTTCCCCCCTCCCCCTTCCCCTTCAACCCTCAGTTCATTTTCAGCATTCAATAGTCTCTCAAGTGTTGTGTCCCTCTCTCTCCCCAACTCTCTCTCCCTCTTCCCCTCCCCCCGGCCCCCCATTAGGTTTCTCCTGTTCTGTTAGACCTATGAGTGCAAACATATGGTATCTGTCCTTCTCTGCCTGACTTATTTCGCTTAGCATGACACCCTCGAGGTGCATCCACTTTGCTACAAA
>NC_043711.1:102173398-102223679 GCF_006229205.1 Suricata suricatta | reverse complement strand
ATGATGAGTGACGCTGAGCATCGTTTCATGTGCCTGCAGGCCATCTGGATGTTCTCTTTGGAGAAGTGTCTGTTCATGTCTTCTGCCCATTTCTTCACTGGGTTATTGGTTTTGTGGGTGTGGAGTTTGGTGAGTTCCTTGTAGATTTTAGATATTAGCCCTTTCTCTGATATGTCATTTACTACTATCTTTTCCCATTCTGTCGGTTTCCCAGGTCTTTGAATTGCACATGTTTTTAAAAAAAAAACATTTTAAGTCATCTCTACCCCCAATGTGGGGCTCAGACTCTTAATCCGGAGATCAAGAGTCTCACGCTCAACTGATCGCACTAGCCAGGTGCCAGAATGACACTTGGTTTAACTTGTGCCTGGAATATTCTGTCTCCAGGCCTCTGTGCCTGGTGGGCTTTCCACTGGGACAACCCAGCCTCCACTCTAGGGAGCTTCCTGGCTCTCTGTCCTCCTTCAAAATTCCTTCCATGCCATCTGAGAAGTGGCTCTCATCCTGCCCCGGTGCCCCAGCCCTGGGCACGACCCTGGACACCTCTGCTCTCTACGATGGGAGCCTGTGAGGACAGGGACCTGCTGCATTCACGTCTGGGCCTCTCTGCTGTGCGGCTCAGGGTCTAGAACACAACGGCCTCTCAGGATCGGCTGAAGACTTGTCAGACTAGGCCGTGCACTCTCTGTTGCTAATGCAGGAATAAACCTCAGCCCATCCCAAGGGATTGCAAATTCCAGATGAGAGAGTCTAGAATCATTTAAAATATTTTAGGGGCGCCGGGGTGGCTCAGTTGCTTAAGCGTCTGACTTTAGCTCAGATCACAATCTCATGGTTCATGAATTCAAGCCTCTCATCGGGCTCTGTGCTGACAGCTCAGAGCCTGGAGGCTGCTTTGGATTCTGTGTCTCCCTCTCTCTCTCTCTGCCCCTCCCCTGCTCATGCTTGCTCACTCTCTCTCTCTCTCTCTCAAAAATAAACAGACATTAAAAAAATTTTTTAAATGTAGAATGCCCTTTGATGTCCATGCAATTGACTGGTCATCAAAGGTTTTAAAAAATGATGTCTTCAGGTCTAGAGAGGCCTGAGCCATGGGTGGGCACAGTTGCAGGGGGCTCGCTGGGCTGGGGGAAGGCATCAGCAGGTGGATAAGGAGGACCCCACCCCGGGCAGGATGTCCGTGCAGACAGTGGCCCAGCAATCTACAAGGCCCCCTGATAACTCACAATCTTCCTGTGACATCCGACCCACGTAGAGAACCGAAAACCAGCGGCACCAGGAGAACCTTTGTTCAGAATGTTGCTGGCTGGTGATGGGGAACTTAAGAAGCAGAATCCTCTGTACCCCCCCCCCCCCCGGGCAGGAGCCGGCGCCTTCTTCCTGTTCCCCGCTGCAGCCCAAATCGCCAACCTTGGGTTAGCAAGTTGAGCTAGAAGGTGTTAGGCTAGACACTCTCGTGTTCTTTGAACTTGATTACTTGTTTGAAAATGCTTTACTCGATAGAGAAATTGTGAGCAATTGAGCTGTTTTGCAATGCACATATGTATTTTTTTTAATGCATCTGAGGAGTGCCTGTTAAATAGAAAACTTCATGGCTGAGTGCTCCGAGAAAGGGAACACTTGCTCCTCGCGTAGAGTTTGGGCAAATGGAGTTCTGTTTACATGTTGGGGTTTCTCAAGGAGGGGGTCACGCCTGCCACATCTAGGGCCATGGGCCTGTCCTCGGGGGACTCCTTGCACCAGAGGCTGTGTCCAAAGATGCTGTGCTACTCTGTGGCCATTCTGAGTTGCATGCTCTCCGCTCCTGTCCTCCTGTCTCCCCACTTGTCTGCTCTGTGGGCCAGGCCTGCTTTTTTCTTTTTTAATTTCTTTTAAATGTTTGTTTATTCTTCAGAGAGAGAGAGAGAGACAGACAGACAGACAGAATGCGAATGAGGGAGGGGCAGAGACAGAACCCAAAGCAGGCTCCAGGCTCTGAGCTGTCAGCACAGAACCCGATGCGGGACTCGAGCTCATGAACCACAAGATCACAAACCAAACTCACAAACCGCGAGTATGAGCCGAAGTCACGCTCTCAACCCACTGAGCCACCCAGGGGCCCCGCCAGGCATTCAGTCCCAAGGCCGTGCAGACGCTTTTGGATGGCAGTGATCTCTTACCCAGGTGGGTGCCGAGGGAGGGTGGCCTCGAAGACGTAGCTCCTGCCAGCAGACTCAGCACCCGCCCGAGCACCCTGCGTACCTTTACTGTCCGTCTCCTGCTGTGATGGGGTGGGGAGAAGCCAGAGGACGGAAACCCTCAGGCCCTCCCCTCTGGGCTCCCCCTCTCCCGGAAGTGTGCTTGCTGCCAGGAGTCAGGAGGAAGTGGTTCCTGAGCCCCTGGGGCGCCTGACACATAGTAGGTGTGCAGCGAGCAGGGGTGGGTCTATGCCAGGGGGCTCTGGCAGTGCGCGTCTCTATTATTTTAATTTATTTTAATTTTTTGGCATCTTGGACGTAATTTACCACCAGCTCTTTCTCTCTGATGCACTTTCTGACTCAGATGCAACATTTGTAAACTTGAAAGACAGCCCGTCCATGAAATTAATTAGAGCAAAAGTTAAGTACCAGTCATGAGGTTGTTTCCCCGACCACATCGTGTTTAGAAGCCTGTCTGAATGTGCTCTTGGTCTCTGCCCCTGAGAGGCCTGGAGTGGGGGGAGGAGGGCCGCCTGGACCCGGGTCTCCTCCTGCGGGGGGGGGGGGCTGCCGGTCTCAGCTTGTTCAGTCAGGCTCCCCACCCTCGGGTCCCCTAGCACTGGATGAGGTAAGGAGGCGGATTTGTGTTAAAACAAACAAACAAACAAACAAAAACTAACAGGGGCCTTTGGAGGGCTCAGTCGGTGAAGCATCGGACTTCAGCTCTGGTCATGATCTCACAGTTTGGGGGTTCAGGCCCCGTGTTGGGCTCTGTGCTGACAGCTCAGAGCCTGGAGTCTGCTTCCGATTCTGTGTCTCCCTCTCTCTCTCTGCCCCTCCCCCTGCTCATGCGCTATCTCTCCCTCTCTCTCCAAATAAGTAAACATTAGAAAAAATTAATAATAAAAACTAATAAATGCCATCATAAAGAATATTTTAATCAATCCACTGGGAGGAATATGCTTTTAAAAGTCCAGGCCACATTTTTTTGTATATAAATAGATCCTCCTAATCACCAATGAAACATCTATTTTGATATACTGCGTATAGCTGATTCCAATAAAATCTAATTCACCTAAAAGTACTCTTCTAATTTTTGACATTTAGCTCACACCATCTCGCACTTAAAGGGCTTGGTCTGGCGAATCTGCATTGTTTCATCCCTTTCCTGGCCTTCAGGCCCCTGGGGTCTCTGGACAGGGGGAGGGGCGTTGGAAGGCAAGTCAGGCTCTGTCCCTGGTTAAGAGAGGGGACAGCGGGCTAAGGTCACTGGGGGCCACACGTCCTGCCTTCACGCTTACCAAGAGCTGCTCTAGCCCAGAAGAGGACAATTCCCTTTAACACACAGGCGGCCCCTTCCCGATCCCCACGGGGCGAGTGCCCCCCAACACCTGCTGAATTCTAGGCGGTTCTCAGGCCAAAACCCACCTGTCCCTGCCCAAGGCCTAGGAAGCTCTGGTTACTGTCTGCAGAGGCGTCTGATGACCTGGCACATGACCGGCGGTTACGGAGAGGGAGCCACAGACAGCCCGTCCGGACTCTGCCACCAGGGAGCCTGGGATTTCATGGGTACCGACAGCTGTAGCTTCGACATTCATGTGTTCACCTTGGGGGCTGACTCTCCTTCTCCGTTCAGACTCACTAGAAAAACTCGGCGTTTCTGCTCTAAGAATGACGGGGGGGGGGGGGGGGTCACATGGCAAAGTGCCTTAGAGACCATCCAGACCAAGCCTCTAATCTTACAGACCAGGAAACCCCAGGCGGGACTTCAGATGAGGGCCTGACCCCACCCGGAACAGGCCCCCCACCCAACAGCTGTGTGCTGGCCACCCCACCAGAGCGCTCCCCCTCCTCCCCGCGGGGTGCCCCCCAAACATGAGGCTGTTTGCCTGGCCTAAGGAACACGTGCTTCTAGAAGTTTCTGAAACTGAAGCCTTAAAGAACGCCCCGACGTTGTGTGCGTGGCTTCTTCCTCTCCTGGTTTGGGATGAAGACCTGCTTCCCTTCCCTGAGATGCTTGATAATCCAGCAGCATTGAATGGTTGGGAACTTGGGGTGACCTTTTCCTTTTGCCAAAGGAAACCAAACCACTTTTGAATATTTTCAGCCTAAAAAGTCAATCCCTTAGAATCACTACCTCGAGACCCACTCGGGCGAGGGGACAGGCCGGGAGAACCCTCTTAATCTGCCCGCCGAGCATCAGATTGATTTAGCCGCAACAAACGTCAGGAGAAGCTAGGAAGGGGTAGTAGCTCAAAGTCGCTAAGGAAGGCTGACCAGCCTACAAGCAGCGGCGTGCGGGGCCCCCTTCCGTATTCACAGCGGTTTCTGGTTCTTTGTTCCTTTTTCATCTCCAGCCTCTGCTGACGACCAGACAGTCCCTTACATTTATGAAGCCCGTGGGTGTGCACCCACCTGGGGCTGTGCTGGGCGCTCGCTTCCGGGCGGCACGGGTGTCCCGCGTGCGCGGCCACGAGTTTGTCTCTCTTCTTGACCTCGTTAGGCCACTGCCGTGGCCGGACGTTTTTCACAGCTTGGATTCTTCCCCCGGACCACAACACAGCATGCTGGCATCACTAGGGAAAAGCTATTCACTCTGCCAGATCTGATGGGCGCTGTGGTTGCCAGGCCTGCTCCCCGTGGGCCCCGTGCCCGCTCTGGGAGGCCACGGTAGCCTCAGACAGGGCCCACGGCGTGGGGCCCCCTCCTCACAGGCTGTCGTCTGCCGGTCACTGCGGAGTGAGGCGGACTGGCTGAGGCCAGAGTGACAGTCACTGCGCTGCCGATGAGGAAGCTGTGACCTTGAGCAGATGCGGCCTGCCCCCGCCCCACATCCATGGCTGTGGACCCTGGTCCCTGTGCTCCGGATGCCTGCCTCGCCCCCTGGCTGCTCTGGGGCATGGTTCCCCATGCCAGAGCCTTCTCTTTTCAGGAGAGTTTGAAGCCTGGCTTTGGTTTGAGGCTTCAAGGTCAGGCCCAAGGAAAAACACTCAGGACTCTCAACCCAGTTGCTGAGTCTGGGAAAGTGTGGGCCGTTGGGGCCCCCAAATCCCTGAGCAGTGAGGGGAGTGAGAGGGTCCCGGGGGGCCGGTGCGGGAGCCTCCCCCTTCCTCACACGCCCCTGGCTGAGGTGGAGCCGGCCTGAAAACCGGGTTCACTTCCTGTGGAGCCAGGAGCCCCTGGGAGGAAGACTGGGCCTTGGGTCTTGGGAGCTGGGCCGGGCCACAGGCGGAGCACACGTGGGCGTCAGACGCTGGACTTGCATCTGCTTCGACTGTGAGCACCCACCGTCTGTCTCGCTAGTCCCTCTGTGGGGCTACAGGGGGTCATGTGTTCATCCTGGCTTTCGTCTAGGCCTTTATCAATTCACACCTGTCTCCTTCTGTGTCCAATCATCCGTCATCTAACCTCCTTTGATCTAGCCAACCACCTTCCTTCCGTCTTTCAATGCCTCCTCTCTTCCATGGATCTAGTGTCTCTGCATCCAACCACCCTTTCTTCCTTCTTCCCGTCTACCCACCTATCTATCCATCTCCCCATCCATGGGCCCACCCGCCTGCCCTCTACCTAGCCACCAACTCACCAACCCAACTGTCCATCCATCCATCCACCCACCCACCCACTTATCCATCCATCCATCCACTTATCCATCCATGCATCCACTTATCCATCCATCCATCCATCCACCCATCCATCCATCCATCCATCCATCCATCCATCCATCCACCCGTCCACCCGTCCATCCGTCCATCCGTCCACCCGTCCACCCATCCATCCGTCCACTTATCCATCTGTCCATCCATCCACCCATCCATCCATCCATCCATCCACCCGTCCACCCATCCATCCGTCCGTCCATCCATCCATCCGTCCGTCCATCCATCTGTCCATCCATCCATCCGTCCACTTATCCATCCATCCACCCACCCACCCACCCACACACCTCCCTGCCTGCCACCCTCCTGCTCATCCACAGGATTCCCAGCGTATCACAGATAATCCCACGTGCACTGTATTTCTCATTTCTAGTGCTGTTTCCCATCGACTCTCCCATTTTATCCTCACAGCCACCTCCCACACGGCATAGTCAGGTCAGGGCTCATCATCCGCGTTTAGCCGGTGAGGAACCGGAGGCTTGCAAGCACAACAACTCGCTGAGTTTCAAACAGGACGGCATAGAACCCAGTACCATTCTACCACCGATGCGCACCTGCCCTGCCTGTGGGCGAGACCCTTGAGGTTTTGTGGCCGGATCGGTGACGAGGTTTGCCCTTGAGCAGCCAGTCCGGTGGAGGTGGAAATGGAGGCGGATATGGAGGTGTTGAGAGAAGGCAGCATTGCGTTTGATCAGAGGCCGGTCCCTGAAGGCCGGAGCCGCTTCCTTCCATGTTCTTTGCAGACACAGGTTTGGGGAAAATGCATCTGTGTGTTGTCCTCAACGGTCCCGCTTGTCAGCCAGCCTGGTATGTGCAACGTGTATGTCCTCATGTTTCTGGGGGAGGCGCTCAGATTCGCCATCAGCCTCTTTGGCTCCTGGGCCTTTGGGGTGAGCCAGCAAGCCCCGGGCCCACGCATTTCTCCCAGACTGCTGAGCTCAGCACTTCGGTTTTCTGGGAACAAGGGTCCGGAGCTGCGGCTCACAGAGCAGTGATGCAATTTCCTTCTGCTGCTGGGGGCGGGGCGGCCGTCGGGGATCCTTCATAACCGGGCAGGCAGCAGCACGGCTTTGCCATGGGCCTTCTTAACAGCAGGGGATGGTCCCTCTCTCTCTCTCTCATAGCAATTCCACGGACTCCATCACCAAAGTGGCTCTTGCCTTCCCTGCCCTGTCCAAGTTGTGATGTCATTCTTTTATTGTTTCTCTGAAAAGCCCTTACTAAATTAAGGCGAAAGCCAGACGCAAATGGGGCTGAGGCTGAATTTCGAGGCCCCTTCGCTGAGCTGGCCCCATGGCTGCCCCCTCCTCTTTGTCCGGGGCTTCTGGCCTCCCTCAAGAACCCATCCGAGCCCGGGCTGTCACCCCAAGAACCGGGGGCATTTGGCGGCCAGAGTGCGGCTGGTGGAAGAGACCCAACTGCCTGTGGCACCCTCCGTGTGGCCTGCGCTCAGTGGCCGGAGGCCATGGGGGTTGGTGACAGTGGCGGCAGAGTCCCCTCCAGCTTCGGGTCTTGGGGGCTGGGTCCTGCTCCGTGTCTTGGGGTTCCGGGAAATGTCAAAGGCAGCCCAGCCCTCAAGGCACTGAACACTGGACTCAGGACAGGGGACCTATGTCTGGGAAGAACACGCCATTGCCCCAGAACTACAGGCCGGTCAGGGTCCTGGGGCACACAGTGGATGACTACTCTGCTTGGGGACAGGACGGGAAGGGTCAGGCGGTTTTCAGGAGTCAGGGGACACCAGAATAAGGCCTTGGGAGCCACGTAAGAGGCAGAGAGACAGAGTGTGCGAGAGTAGGAGAGGACATGGGTGGCTTTCAGGGGGCAGGGGAGGGGCCCGAGGACTAGACCAGCATGAACTAGAGGCTGGGGGGTCCCCAAATCCAGGCCAGGAGGGTGACATCTCCTGAAGTGGCAGAGGCGTGTGAGGACTGGAAGGCCGGGGAAAGGGCCCAGGGGACAGGAAGGCACACTCGGCCATGCATCCACTGCTAAGGCCTGGCCCCCCTCCTGAGCCATGTCTCTGGCCCGGGCAGAAACGCTTAGCCTGATATGGCTGAGGCCCCTTGGAGGAGCAGGTGCCTGACGCGGTGGAGCTCATCCCCCTCGGTGTGGTGCTGGCGGTTCGAGCCCTCCACCTGCAGAAGACCTTGCTGGGGAAGGTGTGCCTTCCAGGTGCCCCAACCTCAGCTCTCACTCCTCCTCCTGCCCCGCGCCCCTGGGGGTCCCGGTGCTGCCGTGCCAGCCCTCTTGGCTCCCTGTCTTCGAGAAGAGAGAAATGAGAAAAGGTCCGCCTGCCGAGGAGGCTGCGTGCGGACTGAAAAGCAGTTTGTAAATAAGCCTGAGGAGTATTCATCAGGCGTCGGACGGCTCCCCAGTGCCAGCCCTGCGCCTGGGGCCACCCTGGCTCCACTGGGCTGCGGGTTTGTCCCTCCCTACACAACAGGCCGGCTGGGGTCCCAGCTGAGACACAATGGGGGGGAGGGGAACACAAGTGGTGTCACCTTCCGCCCTCGTGCCTGGGGCTCCGAGCCCGGATTCAGAGCAGCGCCCTGAGAAACTGATGGGCGTGCCCCGGGGCCTCCCCCTAAACTTCTCTCCAGGAAGAGATAATCTGCAGCCACTTTGCCAGGGGCTCCTTTCTCCCTGGCCCCGGGTTCCATCAAGAGCTTCCTGAGGCCCCTCTGATTAGATGCTCTCCGTTGGCCCAATGAGGAAGATTTAAGGATTATCTTAATAAATCAGCAACCGAGCGGCAGCCGGCCCAGGAGCACCAGGACGTGGGCTCCCGCAGCTCGTGCTCTGGCTCCTTTGTCAAGAGCAGATGAGGGGGGATAATGGGAATAAACACCTGTCTCTTTCAGGAGAGCAGAGGGAGTCCAAGTGTCCCCAGGGGCCATCGCAGCCGAATCAATTGGGAAAAGGTAGTTTTCGGGTTTTTTCCTCCAACTAACAATTATTCTGGAAAGCACAGCCTGTCTCCCTCTGGGCTCAGAGGAGCCCAGTTGCCTGTCTGTGCTCAGACAGCTGAGCAGAGGCTCCTCTCCGGGGTCCTGGGTGGGACACGAAGGCACAGTGACAGGCGGGAGCCTCAGCTTTTCTGAGCATTTGCAGACGCTTAATCTCAACTGTGTGGCTCCGATCTGCACCTGGTGAAATGCACCTACTTTTTTGAAGTTTATTTTGAGAGACAGACAGAAGGAGCACATGCACAAGCTGTGAGAGAGATAGAGAGAGAAAGAGGGAGAGAGAGAATCCCAAGCAGGCTCAGCACCGTCCGCACAGAGCCCGATGTGGGGCTCGATCCCACAAACCTGAGCCAAAATCAAGAGTCAGATGCTTAACCAACTGAGCCCCCAGGTGCCCCCAAATGCAACTATTTTGGCCCGTCTGCCTAGTGCAGCACCCAAGCTGGATCCTTGGCACCTTCCCAACCCCAGACTTCAACTCTGCCAACCCTACGTTGTTGGAGGGGTGAGTGGAGAACCTCAGATACATCGGGCTGCACCTGGGGAGGGTGCACTGGCCCACCCAGCGCCATCTCTGGGCCTAGGTCTGCAGGAATGGGGGTCCTGTGTGGGGCCATGCCCTGGGAGGGTCCCGAGACCCAAGCACAGGCTGGACCCCAGGAGTGAGCGGCTGTGTTCCCGTACCTTCCCCTGCTTCCTTCAGCCTGGGCACAGGCGTGACACCCACTGTCCCGCATGCTCCCCCACCCTGGGGCAGATACGGAATCGGGAGCAGAGTGGCCCTCTTCTGGGGTGGGGGAAGGGCCCAGAAGTGAGGACTCGGACGCTTCGGAGGTGAGCAGAGACCCAAACGCGCTGCTTCGCTTGCTAAAGCCAGTGGTGCCTGGGCCCCGACAGCGCTGCCCAGCCCTGCCCATGCCTCCCGCCGCGCCACGCCCCTCCTGCCCCAGGCCCCGTGGCCATGCTGCTCTGGGGATGCGTCCAGCCCTTTCTTGCCCCTCTGCCTGGGGCCTGCTGCCCTGGGAGCCCCCTGGCCCCCCCTCGCCCCCTTGCGCGGAGCTGTCCCCGTCCACCCTGCAGCTCCCCACGGAGGGTGCGCGACGGCCGCCAGGCCCAGGTCTCTCTGCCACTCTCCCGGTTCACCTCCTGTAACCCCTGCCTGTCCGGTCACTGTCCCTTACAGGGATGTGTTTTCTCTCCCGTTCACCCACTTCCCTGAAACGCTCAGCACGGGCCTGGCAGTAAGAGAGTAAGGTTGTCTGCAGAAAGAATGGAGGGAAGATGGGAGGGCTGGTGGAGGGTGGACGGAAGCATAAAGTGGTCCCATCAGATGGTGGAGGCGCTGGGATGGGAGGTGCGGAGGGTGGGGGTGGTGGATAAGACGGTGGATGGGGGAAGAACACGGTGAGGTGTGGCGGCAGGACAGCGTGGCTTGCCCAGGACCACTGGATGGGCCAGCGCCCTCGAGCCTGCAGGTGGTCCCCTCTGCCCCCAGCCGCTACACTGTGCTTCTTGCCTGAGAACTGAGGGCTGTCGCAAACAGGTCACGGCTGACTCTGCCCTCAGCCTGTCCAACTGGATGTGCCCAGAGGGTCCACCCATCAACATCTTCATGGTGAGTGGTGACAGGAGTCCCAGAAGGTGGGCGAGCCGTAGCCCCTGGCTCTCAGGGGTCCTGCAGATGGCAGCTTCCCTGGCCTCATTCCTGTCCCCACCGGAGTGGTGATATTCCAGCCCTGCCCAGGGGGTCAGGGGCTTACCAGCAGCACGGCCCTGGCCCTGGTTCTCCGGGTCTCCTGAAGTTTGTAGTAAGTGCTCAACAAAATGGCGGACTTTGCTCTAAGTTCTCCCCACCGTCCCCTCGTGGACGATCACAGTGACCTGATGGGGCAGGTGACACTTCTCTTTCCACTTTATGGAGGGGCAGGCGGCTCAAGTGGCTTTGTGCCCACACAGCCAGGAAGTGGCGGGGTTGTGACATGGGCCCACCTCTCCCCGACCCCAGCACTGTGGACCACCAGACCTTCCCTGAGTTGATAACCATTTCCCACTTTGCCAACCCCCCGTCCCTTGAGTCTGCACCTGCCTGGCCCTGTGCTGCCTGGACGTCTTCCACAGAAACACCCCCACCTCCCAGTGAAGCGGCAGGGGGAGGGGCACGAAATGCAGAGGTGGGGCATCATGATGTTTGATTTGGTTTCCTCCTGTCCCGCACCCCCCTGACCCCGGCTGTCATGGCCCCGCTGAAGACAGTGGGCAGTGTGCCAGCCAATCCTGGATGTGTCTGTCCAGACCGCCAGCGATGGCTGCGAGGCAGTGGCCTGGCGAGGAAGCAGGGTTCCTGGGGCTGCTGGTGGGGGGCGGTGCGCGGTCCAGCATTGGCTTCTCAGCCTGAAAACCTTGCTTCCCAACCGTGGCCCTGGGGGTGGACTCAGCACTCACACCAGCCTCTGAGCTTTGGTTCTTGCCGTTCCCTTCCCAGGAGTACCCTTCCCCTCTCCTTGCCTTCTGGTCTCAGAAGAGAAGAGATTTCCCTTCCATAAGTATGGCCTCTTGGCATCTCTGCTCCTTTCTGCTGCGCCTACTTCTGACGCACGTCACCCAGAGAGGACAGAGTACCAGGCGGCAATCCCCGGGTGGGTCAGCTTCCCGAAATGTACCCGGCCATTCTCTCAGCGGCAGAGCCTGGTCCCCTTCTTGGGCGTGGACTATGACCTGCTGACCTGGCAACGCGCCCCCCATTCCATGAGTGTGTCCCAGAGAAGCCACCGCACATCGGTTCTCAGAAGCCCCAGGGTCTTCTCCTAGACCCTACCAGACACTTACATGCGGCAAAGCCATGGTTACCGAGACAGAATGGACCCGGCCCAGGAAAGGGCAGTCACGCCAACGCAACAAGAGCACAGGGACGAGCCCAGGTGACGGTAAAGGCGGCGACACCAGGTCCCAATGCAGGCTCCCTTCAGCTCACTTTGCTCCTGGCCAACAGTTTCTAGCCAATTGCAGACCTGAGGACACCATTCTTGCCAACCTCACGAATCACAGCTTGCCAGCGAGCAGCCTTGGCTGGGCGCCCCCCAGGACCCCCCACACCAGCACCTTCTGTCCAGTCAGAGACCGTCCGGCGTCCCCTGGGCCCTCAGCCCGTCACAGCTCCCCGGCTGAGCCCACGTGTCAACAGTAATCGGAATGACTGACCTCGGAAGACGGCTGGGTAGGCGTGAGGCCCTGTGTCCATCTGTCCGTCCTTCCTTGCTCCTCTTCCCCTCCTGCTTTCAAAGAACAATTTCTATTTTGAATTGATCCATCGTTTGCCAACCTTCCACGATGATCAACCCATTTGTTTTTAATTCTCTTAAAGTATCATCGAGAGACATTGAGGGAAATGTATATACACACCTGAAGACAAGCAAAGCTTGATGAATTTTCACGAGCTGAGCACACATCATAACCTGTACCCAGACCCAGAAACAGAACTTGGCCACAGCCTGGAAGCCCCTCGTGGCCCCCTCAGTGGCTACCCCACCGGCCCCCTGGGCAGAAGCCACGGCCCTGACTTCTAATGACACAGATATGGCTTGCCTGCTTTAAAAAACAATCAGTCACTATGGTTTGCTTTGTTTTATTTTGTGAGACAGAATGCCATTGTTTTCTTTTTAATTACATGGTTAGAAAGAACATGTTTTAAAAATGGACCTTCTGAGGGACAAACAATATGTTACTTGTCCCCCAAATATGTTGGCATTATGTTAATAGACTTTTTATTATCTTTTTTGCTCGATGATCTATTTTGTGTTTTGTGGCAGATTTTTCGAGGCGTGACTTTGGAACATTCAAGGGGGCGAGTGTGGGCGCGGGGGTGCCAGCTGAGGGCTGGACAGCCATATGTTTTTGTGATCACTCTTTGACCAACTCTACAGCAGGAAATTCACAGATAAGTGTACCATTTAATGAGTTTTTAGCGACGCAAATACCCAATGCGACCGTCACTCCCAGCAAGACAGATGACACTTCCATTGTCCCAGAAAGTGCCCTCCTGGGCCTTCCGGTCCGGACCCACGGCAACCATTGTTCTCGCTCCATAGATCCAATCTCCCCGCTCACGAACCGCGCCTGCGTGGGATCAGAGAATGGGCGCTCGTTGGCTTTTGAGATTCACCTGCATTGTTGCATGTGTCAGTCTTTTTATGCTCTTTTTTTATACTCAGGATTTCATTGTATAAATATATACAACGTATTTATTCTAGTGTTAGTAGACATTCTGGTCGTGCCCATTTTTATGGACACATGTTTCCTTTTCTCGTGAGTGAATGAAATGGCTTCGTGACAGGAAGGTTGTGTGTTTAGTTTAGGAAACGTGGACAGGTCTCCAGAGTGGGCGGGGCACCTTGCATCCCCAAGAGTTCCAGTCACTTCATATCTTTGCCAGCAAAAGACAGGATCAGCGTCTTGACTGTTGACCATTCTGATGGGCGGGAGTGGTTCCTCATTGTGCTTTTCTGTTTCCCTGAGGACCGACAACGCTGAGCAAGTTCACATCCTGCATTCGTGCCTTCCTCCTGAAGGGCCTACGCGTCTTGTTCTGTTTCTTATTGAATTGTAGGAATTCCTTCAATATTCTGGATATAAGTTCTTTATCAGACATGTATTGCAAATATTTTCTTCTTATCTGTGGCCTGCCTTTTTATACACTCAATGTTGACTTTTGATGAGCAGAGGTACTTTTAATTTTGAAGGAGTCCAATTGGTCAATATTTCTTTTTGTGGTTAGGCCTTGCTGGGTCCTCTCTAAGAAATCTGCCCGCCTCAAGTTTATGAACACACTCTCGTATGTATTCTGCTAGAAACTTGATAGTTCTTGCTTGTGTATTTAGGTCTCTGATCCACCTCGAATTAAATTTTATGTGTGATGTGAAGTCAAGGTCAAGGCTCATTTTTTCTGATACATTTCCCTACTTTCCCCAGTCCGTTTGCTGAGAAAAGATTTATTTCTCATCGAAGGTGCCATTACCTTGACACCTTTGTAAAAAAATCACTGGACTGAATACATATAAATCTCTCTCAATTCTTCATTATGACCCATTGATCTCTGTGATTCCATCAATAACACACCATCTTGATTACAGGAGCTTCTGATGTGTTTTGAAATCAGAAAGTGTGTGTTCTCCATCTTGGTTGTTTATGTTCATGATTGTTTTGGCTATTCTGGGTCCTTCATATTTCCCTTAAATTGTAGAAACAATTTGTCAGTTCTACAAAATGTCTCACTGAAATTCAGATTGGACTTGTGTTGAAAGAGTAGACGTCCATAGTTGAGTTTGAAGGAAATCACACCTTAGCAACACTGAGGCTTTAGATGACTCCCATGGTTTATCCATTTAGACCCTTCATTTCTCTTAGCATCATGGCCTACTTTTTATTTATTTTTATTTTTTACAAATTTATTTCATTTTGGGGAGTGAGTTGGGAAGGGGCAGAGAGAGAGGGACAGAGGATCCGAAGTAGGCTCTACGCTGACATGCTGGCAGCCGTGAGCTCGACATGGGGCTCGAACTCATGAACCACGAGATCGTGACCTGTGCTGAAGTCACCCAGGTGCCCGTTTCCTACTTTTGAATATGCAGGTTGTGGATGCCTTTAAAGTTATGCTTCAGTGTTTCATGTGTTTTGGTGCTATTATCAATAAAATTGTTTCAAAATTTCATTTCCAATTATTTGCTGCTAAAATAAATAGATTTGATTTATATATTTTATCCTATGTATGACCTTATTAAAAGTACTTATTAGTCACAGTGGTGATTTTTGCATATTCTTTAAAATTTTCCATAGGGCACCTGGGGGGCTCAGCCGGTTAAGTGTCCAGCTTTGGCTCAGGTCATGATCTCACAGTTTGTGAGTTCGAGCCCCACGTCGGGCTCTGTGCTGATGGCTCAGAGCCTGAAGCCTGGAGCCTGCTTTGGATTCTGTGTCTCCCTCTCTCTCTGTCCCTCCCCCACTAGCACTCTGTCTCTGTCTCAAAAATAAATAAACATTTAAAAAATATTTTAATGTTTTTCCTTGAGTTACAACATCTATCTGCATAGTGAGGCTTGTGTTTTCTTTCCAATCTATACAACTTTTATTTTTATTGCTTCATTACAGAGATGAATGGCAATGGTGAGAAAGGCATTCTTCCCTTGGTCCCAATCTTCAAAGAAAAGACTTCAGTGTTTCAGAAACTAAATAAGATGTCAACTAGGATTTCTTTTCTTTTCTTTTCTCTCCCTTCTTTTTCCTTTCCTTTCCTTCCTTTTTTCTTTCTTTCTTCCTTTCTTTTCTTTTTTCTTTTCTCTTTTCTTTTTTTCTTCCCTTCTTTCAGAAGACAAAAGTTTATAGCCAGAAAGGAAGAATAGTAAGAAAGCTCTCTTTACAGAGAGGAGGCATTCAAAAGTGAACGTCCATGACGTAGGTAAGGGTCTTTGTTTTAGAAGGTTTTGGTCCCCCCACCCCCCACCGTCTTCTCCCTTGTTCCTTCTCAGGTTCTACCCTTTTTGGCTAGATAACTCTAAATGCAGAGTCACTCCTTTTTGATTGGCTCATTTCTATTTTGTTAGGGCTGGTCTGTGGCCATACATATGGTTAACTAGGATTTCCATAGAGGTACATCCCTTATCAGATTGAAAAACTTCTCTTTTGTCCAAATCTGCTAATAGCTTTGGGTATGAATAAGCACTAAATTTTGTCAGATACCTTTTCTGTGTCTTGGAAATGACCATATGGTTTTGCCCATTTATTTTGTTAATACGGTGAGTTATAATTGGTTGATTTTAAATGTTACATGGCCTTTGCATTCCTTGGAAAAACTCTCCTTAACTATGATGCATGATCATTTTGCCTATCACCGAATTCACTTTGCTAATGTTACGTTAGGGATGTTTGAGTCTGTTCAGTGAAGAATACCGGTCTGTAGTTTTCTCATCATCCCTTCGTCAGCTTCTGGTGTCAGGATTATGCCGAGTTCCTAATATGATTTGATAAATGCTTTCTTCTCCATTTTCTAAAAGAGTCTGTGTATGGGACACCTGGGGGGCTCAGTCGGGTGAGTGTCCAGCTTTGGCTCAGGTCATGATCCTGCCGCTTGTGAGTTGGAGCCCTGCGTCAGGCTCTGTGCTGACAGTTCAGAGCCTGGAGCTGCTGCAGATTCTGTGTCTCCGTGACTCTCTGCCCTTCCCCCACTTGAACTCTGTCTCTCTCTCTCTCTTTCAAAAATACATAAAACATTAAAAAAATTTTTAAATAAAAAAATAAAAGAGTTTGTGTAAAAGTTGTGTTATTTTTTCTTTGTGTGTTAGATAGTACCTTCCAGTAAAACACTCTGGGCCTCCAATTTCCTTGTGAAAAGAAATGAATAGTAAATCCGAATTTGTTGACAAACACCACACAGCTGAGATGTATCAGCTGGGGGGGGAGGCGTGTTTTTCAAGAATTTATCCACCTCATGTCCGTAGTTTTATTTATTGCATAGAGTCTCTTGTATTACCCACCCCTACGCTTTGTTTTATGTCTTTTATGTTTGTTTTGGCTTTAATTTTTAAATTTATTTTAATTAAAAAATTTTTAAGTTTTTATTTATTTTTGGGAGAGAGAGAGAGAGAGTTGTGCATGCTAGGGAGGGATAAAGAGGGGGGGGGGGCGGAGGATCTGAAGCAGGCTCTGTGCAGACAGCAGAGAGCCCGATATGGGGCTTGAACGCATGAATCGTGAGATTCATGAACCAAAGGCAGACGCTTCACTGACTGAGCCCCCAGGCGCCCCTATGTTTCTTCTGTGTTATGTTTCATTTCAGATACCGGTAATTTGTGA
Organism: Suricata suricatta; assembly: GCF_006229205.1. Classification (NCBI taxonomy): domain Eukaryota; kingdom Metazoa; phylum Chordata; class Mammalia; order Carnivora; family Herpestidae; genus Suricata; species Suricata suricatta. The sequence continues at coordinate 102,207,035 of NC_043711.1, read as the reverse complement.
GTCCCCCCCCCCCTTATTTCTTGATCAGTTCTTCTAGGGATTTTAAGAGATTTATCGAACCATAATCAATATATAATAAACTGCACATATTTAAAGTTTACAGTTTGATGAGTGCTGACGTGCACATCCATTTGTAAAACCATCACCAGGATGAAGGTCACGAATACTGCCATCACCCGTTACAGTTCGCTCACGCCTCAGCACAGTAGCCCGTTCCCTGCCTCTACCCTCCTCTCCGACCACGACTGATCTGACCCTGAGCCTATAAATTAGTTTGCATTTTCCAGAAGTATATATAGATACATTCACACAGTATATACTGTATTATTTGATCTGGCTTCTTTCACTCAGCATGATTTTGAAATTTATTCATACGACTGCGTGTGTCACAGGTTTGTTCTTCTTTATGGCTAAACAGTCTAATGTTCTAAAAAAATGTCAAAATGTATTTCTTTGTTCACCTGGTGATAAACATTGAAGTGGGTTCCAGTTTTTGCCCATAGTCAGTAAAACTACTGCCCACGTTGATGGAGAAGGCTTTGCATGGCTGTGTGATTCCATTTCTTTCTCCAGAAGTAGACTAAGTTCATGCAGTAAGGTTTTCCTAAAACCTTAAAGAAATTATCAAACTGTTTTCTAAAGGAATCAAACAATTTTATGTTCTCATCAGCAGTGCATGAGAATTCTGTTGCTCTATATCTTCTCCAACATTCTATGGTTAATTTTTAAAGATGTAGACATTTTATATATCTTATATATATTATATAATATATATATATATAATAAGTGGACTCTTGTAATGGTTTTTGTATTATAGTTTTAACTTGACGTTTCTTCTCCAACATTCTATGATTTATTTTTTTAAAATGTAGACATTCTAACACACCCTTATATTGTGATCGTTTTCATATTCTAGTTTTAATTTTATATTTTGAATTTGCCGTTACCGACTGACAAATGATGGTGAGCACCTTTTCACGTTTATCTGCCATCCATATGTCTTCTTTTGTGAAATATCTGTTCAAATCTTAAGGCCATTAAACATTTTTTTTGTCTTCTCTTTGATGAATTGTAAGAAGTCTTTGTATATTGCGGACAAAAGTCTTTTTGTCGATTATCTGTTGTGCAAATACTTCTCCCTGGTCATGGCTTACCTTTGTCTTTTCTTAACGGTGTCTTTGGAAAAACAGATTGTTTTTTTAAATTGTGAAGAGGCCCACCCAACATAATTCTCTTGCAATCCAAGTTGTGTGTATCGATAGCCATTTCCTTTCCACCGCTGAGTCGTATTTCACGGTGCGCGTGCACCACAGTTTATTGAGCTGCGAACCAAGCAATGCTCATCTGTGTGGTTTCTTTTGGTCTATTAGTTTTTACCATATTTTGTAAATGTTTACCGTTCATTGCTGAGAGAGATCGCAGCGGAGCGGGGATGTAGAGACAGAGGGAGACAGAAGATCCCAAGAAGGCTCTGCGCTGACAGCAACGAGCCGGACGCAGGGCTCAGACTCACAAACTGTGAGATCATGACCTGAGCCAAAGTCGGATACTCAACCAACTGAGCCCCCCGGGCGCCCCGTCCTTTTTGTCTATTATGAATAAAGATGCTGTGAACATTTTCATACAGGTTTTTGCAGAAGCTTTACGTTCCCATCTCTCTGGAGGAATGCCCACGTGTGCAGTTGCTGGGTCATGCTGCAACTGTGGCTCATGGGAAACTGGCACATTGTTGCCCAGACTGCCTGTGCCATTGCTCACTCCTCCGGTGCCTCCATCGGTGTCCCCACAAACCAGTTTCTCTACATCCCTGCCAGCATTTGAGATTATCACGATTTTTTAAGCCATTCTGATAGACATGCTGTGATGGCTTATTAGGGTTCCCATTTGCATTTCCCTAATGGCTAATGATGATGAATGACTTTGCATGTGCTTATTTGCTCTCTGAACACCCCCTTCAGGGAAACGTCTCTTCATGTCTTTGGCCCATATCACGACTTTTCAGAATTCCTAGGATTCCTTAGGCCTTCTAGACACAAGTCATTTGCTCGATTTTGCCGATGGAGATCGAATTCCTTCTCCAGCGGCCCTCCCCCTGTGAGACAGCTTTTACACCTGTGGCGGAAGTCCGGCTTGTGCGTGCGGGCTTGTGTCCGGCCCCCCATCCTCCTCCCTCAATCCCACGCTGTCTGGATGACTGTCGCTCCAGAATAAGGTTCATGCTTCTCGCTTTAGCTTTCCTAGGGCCAGTGTCCATGTACATTTTAGAATATGCTTTTTTATGTCCATAACAGCACTCGGACTTCGATTGGAACTGCGTTAAACACAGAGATCAATTTGGCGTGGATCGACATCTTTATTATATTGAGTGTGCTAATCCATAAAGATGACATGTTTCTCCATTTAGTTAGATCTCTAGTTCCTTCACGTTTTATAATTTTTAGCATCTAGATTTTGCACAGGTTTTATTTTATTTTTTTGTTTCCACTAAGTACGTTGTTTTTTTTGGAGCAAATGTAAATGTTACTGTATTGAAAATACTTGTTTTTAGAGCAGTTTTTAGGTGCACAGCAAAACTGAACAGAAGGTGTGGAGGGTTCCCACATGCCCCCGGGCCACGGGCACAGCCTCCTTCCATATCAAGATGTCCCTGCAAGAGGGGGACACCTGACACAGTTGGTGACCTCCAGTGACACAGCCTCCTCACCCAGAATCTACAGTTCACATGAGGGTCACTCTCAGTGCGCTGCTCTCTGGGCTCAGATAAGTGTATAATGGCGTGTGTCCACCATTATACATTCACACAGGGTGGCTTCACTGCCCTAAAAGTCCTCCGTGCTCCACCTCTGCATCCCTCACTCCTCCCAGGCCCTGGCAACCACCGATCTTTCTGTCTCCATAGCTTTGCCTTTTCCAGAATGTCACATAACTGGACGTAGCTTTTTCAGATTGGCTTCTTTCACTTAGTAATATGCATTTAAATTTCTTCTTCATGGCTTGATAGCTCGTTTCCATTGGCCCCTGAATAGTATTCCATTGCTTGGATGGGCTACAGGCTATTTATCCATTTGCCTACGGAAGGACATCTTGGTTGTCTCCAGGGTTTGGCAATTATCACCAAAGGTGCCACAAATATCCATGTGCAAGTTTTGTGTGAATATAAATTTTTGACTCCTTTGGGTAAATATCAAGAGCGTGACTGCTGGATTGGTGTAGTAGGAGCACGTTGAGTTTTCTGAGGGACGGCCAGCGTGTCTCCTGAGTGGCAGTGCCACTTTGCGTTCCCACCAGCAGTGAGCGCGGGCTCCGGCTGCCCCGCACCCTGGCCGCATTCTGCGGTTTTCGGTATTCCAGATTTTGGTCTAAGAGGTGTGTTGTAGTATCTCATTATTTCAATCTGCATTTCCTGGATGACGTGACGTGGAGCGTGTCTTCAGGTGCTTAGCTGCCTGTTTGTACCTTGCGTAAGGGGTCTTTGCTTACGGTCTTTGGCCCATTTTGAAATCAAGTTGTTTGTTTTCTTGTTGTTTAGCTTTAAGAGGCTCTTACAGGGTCTAGGTGGCTCAGTTGGTTAAGTGTCCAACTTCAGCTCAGGTCATGATCTTGTGGTGGGTTCGAGCCCCGCGTCGGGCTCTGTGCTGACAGCTGGGAGCCTGGTGCCTACTTCGGATTCTGCGTCTCCCTCTCTCTCTGCCCCCTCCCCATTCACTCTCTGTCTCTCAAAAATGAATAAACATTAAAAAAACTCTTAAAGAGTCTCTCATATATTTTGGAGCACAGTTCCTTTATCAGACACGCCTTTTGTATATATTTTCTCCCAGTCTGTTCCTTATCTTTTCAGTTTTTTATTTTGACAGTGTCTTTCACAGTGCAGAAATTTTTAATTTTGATGAAACATAGCCTGTCATTTTTCTTTTCATGGGTCATTCTTCGGTGAACCTTAGACATGGTTCTCATTTCCCCCCAACTCCTGAGGTGGGTGGGACAGGATGGCTATTATGGGCTGGAGTTTGGTATTCCCCTTCCTCCAGGTCAGTAAGGTGCAGATAGAACACCAGCACGTCAGGCTCTGGTTAAACAGTTTCTCAGAGGCCACATCTTATCAAGAACACAGGGCTCTGTCTTATTTCAAAATGGTTCTCGCCCCTGCCAGGAGTAGGAGGGAATCTTCTCTGGAATCTTCCCTGGAATGGCCTGGCCGACCTTGTAAAGGTAAAATACACCAAAGTATGGGGACTCCCAGTGACTGGGTCCCCGTGGAGTTTCTACCTTGCAGACTCGTCCACACCAAGCCTCCCACAGTTGGTCACTTACAGTCTGCGTTTCCCTACCTGGATGCCGCCTCCCCAGAGGTCTGTGGGGGTGGGTTTCTGCTCCGGGGAGTTGTGATGCACTATTTTGCCCTGTTGGTCTCTTCAAATTGCCGTGTGCCCTGTGACCTCCCTTCTCCGACAGATCTGGGACAACCAGTTGATTTTTTCAGTCTGTTCATGCTTGTGCTTGCTTATGGGACAGAGTGGCAACTTCTAGCTTCTTCTGTGCCTGACTTAAACCGGAAGTCTGGCATTGCGTTTTCAATGTTGGTTTCCACATGTTCTTTGTTAAGCAGATGACAGATGTAATTGATGTTTGCACGTCGATCTTCTATCCTGCAACCCTGCTGAACGTTTATTACTGACAGGAGGTTTGGGGGGGGGTTGGCGTTGATGTCACACGTTAGACGTAAACTATCAAGTGCTGGGCAGATAGAGACAGTTGTCTGCGTGTCTGGCAGTCTGTGTGCTTTCCTTTCTTCTCCTTCCCTTATTCCAGTAGCTTCACCTCCCAGCACTACGTTAATCTTAAGTATCCCGCCCTTTACTGTAAATTATGCCGTTCGCTAAAGATTTCTTGTAGTTGCTCAGCATTGGGTTAACATCCCTTCTAGTCCTAGTCTGTTGAGAGTTTTCGCTGTGAATGGATATTGAATTTTGTACCTGTTGAGATGATCATCTGCTTTTTGTCCATGGTCTGTAGATATGAATTACATCGATTCATCTTCTGACATGAAGCGGGTCTGAGTTCCTAGGATACATCTCATCTCGTGACGAGATGTTCCATGAGTGTACGAATGGATTCCGTTTGCAGGGAGCTTCTGGGAGTGGTGTGCATCTGTGTGTACGAGGGGCACTGTTTTGTCGCTTTGTGTTTGTCTGGGTCTGATCTCAGAGCAGTGCTGGCTTTTGTAAATGAGTTTTGAAGTGGACTCTTCACTTGTATTTTCTGGATGAGTTTGCATGGGATTGGTATTATTTCTTCCTTAAATGTTCAGGAGAATTCACTAGCGAAGCCATTTGGGCTTGGAGTTGTCTTTGTGAAAAGGTTTTAAAGTTCAAATTCAATTTCTTTTAACAATTATAGGATTGTTCAGGTTATACTTTTCATCTTGAGTGAGTCTGGTGGTCTGTGTCTTTTAAGGAACTTGTCCACTTGATTTCAGTTACTGAATTTACCGACAAGACGTTGTTCATAATATTTACTTAATATCCTTTTCAGCTCTACTGGATCTTGAGTGATGGCCCCTCTCTAATTCTGTTATTGGCCATTTATATCTTATTTCTTTTTTCTCCTTGATCAATATGAACAGAAGTTGACCGATTTTATGAATATTCTCAAAAAATAAGCTTTTTATTTTATTGATTTTTCTGTATTGTTTTTCACCTTTCGCTTGTGTTTTGGGTTTACTTTTCTTTTGTTGGTTTTTAGGGTGGAAGTTTAGGCCACTCCAGTTTTTTCCTACTTTTCTAATATTCGTATTTAATGTCTGAAATGTCCTTCTGAACCCACAAGTTTGAAGTCATGTTTTAATTTTTCTTCAGTTCAAACATTTCATCCTTTCTACTATGATTTCCTCTTTAACTGATGGATTATTTAGAAGTATTTACTTCTGCAATCTTCCAGATATTCTGATATGGATTTCTAATTTACGTCCACTGTGTTCTGAAAACATTATTTGCATAATTTCAGTCTTTCTAAATTTATTGCATGTTGTTTTATGGCCCACAGTATGATCTATGGTGACGCACGTTTCCAGTGCTGCTGGAGAGAATGTGTCTCCTACTGTGGTTATTGACAGTGCTGCTCAAGTGTTCCATATCTTCACTGACTTTCTGTCTGTTTTACCAATTACCAAGAGAAGGCTGCTGAAAACTGCAATTAACTCTGGACTTGTCTATTTCTCCTTTGAAATCTGTCAGATTTTGAAGCTCTGTTACTTGGTGTGTGCATATTCAGGATGATTAGGTTCTCCTGATAAACAGTCCCCTTTATCATTATGAAACGGTCCTCTTTATCCTTGCAAGACTCTTCGCTCGGAAACTCACTTTGTCATGTTTAACCGAGAGGCTCCAGCTTGCTTTTGGTTAAGCATTCGAATTGTATCTTGCTCCAACTTCTCACTCCTCCTCGTAAACCTTGTAGTGAGTCTCTGGCGGACAGCACGGAGTTGGGCATTATTTTTATATCCAGGGCCGTCATCTCTTCCTTTCGACTGGTGCGGCTAGACCATTTGTAGTTAATGTGAGAAGCGATACCGCTGAGTTGAAATTATCTTGTTGCATGCTTCCCTATTTACCGTCTGTTTTCCGTTTCCTCTTTTTATTTACTTATTTTTCTCTCGTGGCTGGAGAGTCTCAAGGCCACAGCACAGGGACCAGGAATGCGAACAGAGTCCTGGTCTCTGTGAGCTGAGCAGAGTTTGGGGTTCAGGGAACCCAAGTGGTAAGGATCTGTGAGTCGGAGAAAGAAGAGAAAGCTGAACGCAGAGAAAACACTAGACATTGGCAGAGGGTTCCCCTTGAGGCTCGCTGAGTGTTAACCACCACGTGGGCCCTAGGAATCTGTCAAGGGAGTGGAAAACACTGCAGGGAGCGCTGGGCCGGCAACCATTTGGACCGTCGAGACTCAGGGGGCAAAGAGGATGTAACACACAAGGCTCTGAGTACGGTGCCCAGCGCCCGCCATCTTGTCTGTGGCTTGTTCTCACCTCACTGGTTTCTTTTATCTTTATTACTTTCCTTACTCTCTTACTTGGGCTTAATTTGCTCTTCTCTTTCTAGCTTCTTGAAAGGCAAATTCTATCACTGAGTTTTAAACCTTTCTCTTTTCCAACACAAATTAAACCAGTAAGTGGCCCGCCACCACTGCTTCAGCTGCATCTGACAAGTTTTGACACAGTTGAATTTTCCTGACGATTCAGTTTAGTATTTACAATTTTCCTTTGTGATCTCCTCTTTGATCCAGGTGTTATGTAAACATGCATCGCATACTTTCCAAATATTTGGGAGCTTTTCTGTATATCTCTTTTATTGATTTCTAATTTAATTCCACTATGTTCATAGAGGAACAAAACACCTCTGCAAGTTGTCAATCTTTTGAAATTCACCGAGACATTTTGTGGCCCAACATAAGGTCTATCCTGACGTGGTTTTGTAGGTCTTTCCACGTTTTCATGAAAGAATGGATATTCTATAGTTGCTGGGTCTGGTATTCCAGAAATGTCCTTAAGGAGAGGTGCTTGATAATGGCTCTGGAATCTTCTATATGTTGCTTTTTTGGGTCCAGTGTTATGGGCGGTTTCAGAGAGGAAGTGTTAAAAATCCTTTTATGACTGTGAATTTCTCTATCCCTTTGGTTCGATTCCAGTTCTACTTCATGTATTTTGAAATTTTGATATTAAATGGATGTACATTTATGGTTGTGATGCGTTCCTGATGGATTGCAAAATGTTTTCATTATCATTGTGAAAATTCCTTTTTCTCTCTGGTAAGACTTCTAGAGTCTACTTTGTATGATATTAGTGCAACCACATCAACTTAGTTGTGTTGTTGACATAGTCTATTTTTTCAATCCTTTTCCTTTTAACTATTTCCTGTAGATTACACATAGTTGGAGCTTGCATTTTCAAATCTAATCGGACAAGATTTGCCTTTAATTGGAGTTGTTCAGTCCATCTGTATTTTAATATAATGACTGATAAGGTCGGTTTAAGTCTACCCTTTGCTCTTTGTTTTTAATGTTTTTTTTTTTCCCCCTTCTCTGCTTTTTGCCTTCTCTTGGTTTGACAAATTTTGTTTTAGAATATCTGATAGTCCATTTTAGTTCCTTGTTATTGTTGAGAATATGCACTTTTACACTTTGTTTTTCATGTTCATTCCAGGGATTACACTATGCACGTCCCCCCCAATTTTTAAAATTTGTGATAAAACACACAATTATAAATGTTACCATCTAATCATTTTTAGGTGTATAGTTTCGGTGGTGTGAATACATTCCTAATGCACCACCATCACCGTCCTCCTTCAGGACCCTCTCCATCTGCTGAGACGGAAATTCTGTTTTTCACCATGAAGTGCAATGTTAGCTGTAGTTTTGTTTCGTAGATGCCCTTTACCAGGTTATGGAAGGACCCTTTTGTTCCTTGTTTAGAGAATCTTTCTCGTAAGTGGATCTTGAATTTTGTCAAGTACTTCGGCCTACCAAATAACCCCCCTCTGGCCATGAAGCACATTACCATTTTGTGTACCGCTGGATTTGATTCGGCGATATTGTTTTTTGACTCACCAAGATTTTGTTGCTGATTTTTGTGTACACGTTCGTGAGGTATGTGGATCTTTGGCTTTCTTCTAACGTCTTTGGTGTAACATCAGGGGGTGCAGGCCTCATAAAGTGAGCTGGAAAGCGTTCTCCCCTCTCCTATTTCCTGGAAGGGCGTAGGCAGAACTGATGTCATTACTTCATTAAACGTTGAGGAGGACTTGCCTTGGAAACAAGCTGGGCGTGGAGTTCTTGTTGTTGGAAGATTTTAAACTAAAATTTCAATTCGGGTTATCTCTTTTGTCTTGAGTAAGTTTTGGTGTTTTGTGTCTTTCAATTAACTTGTCTACTTCTTCTAAATTGAATTTATGGCATAGAGAGATCGCCGTATTATCTTTTTAATATCTGTAGCAGCTGCAGTGATAGTTCATCTTTCATTTTTTATTTTTGATATTTACAATTTATATCTTTATTTTGGTCAGATTGTCTAGAAAGTCATCAAATGTACTGATCTTTTCAAATAACTTTTGGGTTCCCTTACTTTCTCTATTTTTCTAGTTTTAATGATACGAATTTCTGCTCCTACATATTATTTCTTTCCTTCTTTCTTTGGGTTTCATTTGCTCTTTTTCTAGTTTCTATAGCGGGCTCCTAGATTTTTTAGTTTGACACTTCCTATGTGATCCATGGGTTATTTAGACCTATGTTGTTTAATTTCCAAATATTTGTGGATTTTCCAGATATCTTTTATTGATTTCTAGTTTAAGTCCATTATGGTCGGAGAATATCTTAATTCCTTTTAATAACTAATTTAAGGTTAGTTTTTTCACAACGCAGAATATGATTTATTTTAATAAGTGGCCTGTTTGTACTTGGACAGAATACGTATTCGGTACTGTTGGCTGTAGCGGTCTAGAAATATCTACTAGACCAAACTGATATGTTGTCCAGGTCCTGCACGCTTCTGCTCATGCTCTTGTTCCACTGATTACTGAGAAAGAAGTGATGAGGTCGACAACTATAATTGTGGGTTTGTCTATTTCTTCTTCCAGCTCAACCCATTTTTGTCCCACATAGTCTGGTACGCTGCCACCAGGGACGTCCATACTGGGGACTGTTAGGTCTTCTTTGGAAACTGATTCTTCTATCATTATGCAGTATAGCCTTACATATACCTGGTAGTTTTCCTTGAAGTCTGTGCTTGTATTGATGTAGCCAGTTCTGCTTTATTTTGATTCGTATTAATTTGGTCTATTGTTTTCCATCCTTTTATGTTTAATCCTCAGTATGAGCCAACCAATCGTTTCTGTAAGGAGCCAGTATAGACATATTTTTGGTTTTGTGGTCACATATGGTTGGTTGCCTCTTCCTCCTCTTCTTTATAGCCTTTAAAACTTGTGAAAACCACTCTTTAAAACACGGCGTTGGTTGCATGTGGCCTGTGGGCTGGTTTGCTGGTCCCTACACAATTATATTTAAAGTGTATTTCTTATAGACCACATCTAACTGGGTTTTTTTTTTTTTTAATCCCATGTGGTCATGCCTGTTTTTAATCACCGTGTTTAGATTCCTCACATTTAATCCAAGTATTGTTTTCGTTGAATTCAGGTCTTAACATTTTATAATTTTTCTATCTTTCTCACTTTCCCCCCTCTGTTGCTCTTGCTGCCTTTTGAAATATTTGAAGACTTTTTTTTTTCAACAAATGAAACTTTATTCCATTTATTTTTGGCTAGATCTCTCTGTTACTTTTTAGTTGTTGCTTTGGGGACAGTATATGTACCTCCCTTTTCACAGTCTACTTAGAGTTGATGTTTTACCGCCACGTGTAAAATGTAATCGTAGAATGACCTCTGCCTTCTCCGGGCGGTCCCCTCACCTTCTCTGTGACAGTTGTCATACGTATTGTGTCTACATCCAGGGACTCTCCCAGGATCATGTTGGCTTTTTAAAGTCACATGTATTTTAAAGTACTTAAGAGGAAAAAGAAAAAGTAGTCAATTTGCCCATATTTTCCTTTTTTTTGTTGGTGTTCTTCCTTCATTTCTGATGTTGTGAGTTTTCTCCTATATCGCTTCCTTTTTGTCTGGAGAATGTTCTTTCGTATTTCTGTTAGAATTGGTCTCTTTGCGAATGGATTCTGAAGGTGTTTTTCTTCTGGGTTTGTCTTCATTTTGCCTTCGATCTTGAAAAACACCTTTGCTGGATTTAGAATTTTCAGTTGCCAGGTTGTTAGTTGCCTTTTTTTAAGGATCTTGTTTTGTTTCCTACCGTTTCTAATGAAAAATCTTCAGTCATTATTTCCCTCCATGTCAGGTATATCTTTTTCTGGCCACCTTCAGTATTTTCCTCTATCTCTGATAGCCAGTGTTTTGATTCTGGTGTGTGGGGGGGGAGGTTCTTTGAGTTTAGCCTGTTTGGAGTTCTGTAAGCCTCTTGAACGTGGAAATTTAGGTCTTTTGATCTACTGAAGAAGGATTGGCCATTAGTCTTTCAAAAACTTTAAAAAAATTTTTGGTAGAAACCACAAAACTTGGGGCCATTGAAAATAAATATGCTGTGGAGATCCACTGTAATATACAGGGCCTGTGATCATCAACACGTCAGGGGCACCTGGGCGGCTCAGTTGGTTAAGCGTTTGGCTCTTGACTTCAGCTCAGGTCATGATTTCACGGTCTGTGGGTTCGAGCCCCAAGGCGGGCTCTGTGCTGACGGACTCGGAGCCTGTTAGGATTCTCTCTCTCCCTTTCTCTCTGTCCCTCCCTCTCTCTCTCTCAAATAAATGAGTAAACGTAAAAGAGAAAGTTTAAAAAACACCACCATACTGTATACTTTCAAAAACTCACTAAGAAGGTAGATCTTCTATGAGGCGCTCTCACCACCCGAGAGGACAGAGTAGGCAGAGGAAACTTACAGGTGACGGGGGAGGACGTCATTGATAGTGACAATGGTGTCATGGTGTATTCTGAGCTCTAAACACACCAATTATCTATAGCTTATAACTTAAAATATAATCTTTTATAATTTATAGATTATATATCCATAATTCAAAGCACTAAACTCTATAGCTTTTTCTGTGTCAGTCTTACCTCGACAAAGTAGTTACATATTTTCCTGCGCCGATCCCTTCCCTTTCAGGGGTTTCAATGTCAACAAGTCCCCAAGACGCCCCGTGTATGTTTTTCTCTCTCAGTTCTTCTGGACGAGACAAGATCTGCTGATCTTCTCTCCAAGTTTCCTGCATCTTCATTGTCCTATTAGCCCATCCCCCGTGAAATTTTTTTTATATCAGATGCCTTATTTCCCTGTTTCAAAATTTTGGTTGGATTTGTTTTAACTTAACTTTTCTTTCATCAATATTTACATCGGCAGAAAGGCTGCAAAAGTACAGAGTGTGTCCAAAGACCCCTCCCCCAGCGTCTCTCATGCTGGCGTCTTACGTGGCCACGTGCCGTGGCCTGTCACTGCTAAGCTGCCATCTACGTTCCTGCTAACTAAACTCCAGACTTTATTCGGCTCTCACCAGGTTTTACACCAACATCCTTTTTTTGGTCCTAAGATTCAATCCAGGACGCCACATCGCATTCAGCCATTCTTCGTCACACCTTTGTCTTTCTTTGCCAAAACTTCTATTTCTTCCATTCATGTCCAGACTGTTCAACTGTACCTCATGAAGGCTAATTGGAACAGCGGCTGCTGTGCCTTTGTCCGATAATCCCAACATCCGGGTCACCTCAGGGCCGTCACCTCTCGGTTGTCTTTTCCCTGGAGATCCGGCCGGATTTTCCTGGTTCTTGGTATGCTGAGTAATGCGGAATGTCATCCTGGACATTTCGTTTGTTTTTGCTTTGTGGGAAGACGGTGTCCCGTTAAAGATGGAGGATGTTGATTTTCTGCCTTGACGTCCCTCAGTCCCCTTCTGTGTTAGCAGGCGGTGTACCCAGCTAGGATCCCGCTACAACCCCCTTCTCGCCGTCTGCGGCCCTGTGACCTGTCTGTTCAGTCTCCTGGGCCCCGGCGAGCTGTCCGCAGGCGCCCAGTGCACACCCCTACCTGTGGGTAGGGCAGGATGCAGCCGAGGGTCCGGGGGCCTCTGTCTCTGGGCGGTGCTCTGCTTTCCAGGGCTCCGTCCTGCAAACTCCTGGCCCTTCCTGCATCTCCGACCCTCTCCCTCCAGCCCAGGAGGACCATTAGGTTCGGAATGGGCTCCTCTGCCCTGGACAGCCCGCAGAGGCCTCCAGACGGTCTGCGGGGGCACCTGGGGGGCTCACTGCCCTCTCCTCCATTTTCCCAGACAGAATGCTCCTGTGCTGCCTGGCTTTCTACGGATGTCTGCTCTTTTCATTGAGGGCAGGGGGGTAAATTCAGTGCCTCTACGCTATCATGGCTGGAAACAGAGGTCACACTGGGCTGTACGGGGACATTAGGCACGGACCTTGCTTCCTTCCCTGCAGGACACCTCCATCGCCCCCATTGCCAGGATGGTCCTCCGTCCCAGCAGCCCGGAGCCCCACCCTCTCCCCACTCCCCTCCACCCCCACCCCCTGCCTGCTGCCTGTGCTGAGGGCTGGGGGGCACCCTCAGGGAGAAAGTCACCAAAGCACACGTCTCTCCCATGTGCTCCCCTTCTTTCAAGGCCCGACCCCTTCCACTGCTCACTGCTGGCCACTCATCAGTGTCTCCCAACAGCTGTGTTTTGGATGCGTCAAGAGTTTACACTCGCGATCCATCAGTTTTTCCCCTTACAACCTCCTGCCCGGTGGACGTGAGCCCCGCTGACGGGGCTGAGGCGCAGGACGACTCGGTCACATGACCAGAGCAGGGGCAGGCAGAAGCACAGGCGTCTTCTCTCGCACAGGGGAGGTGGGACGCGGGGCCGTCCCCTGCAGAGGGTGGCATTGGCTTTCGGGTCAGACACCTAGGAACTGAAGCCCCTCACATGTTGGCTCTCGTGCGCCCTCCTTCGAGCCTCGGCCTTCTTCACGCAGCCTGAGTTTATCCCCGCTACAGCGGAGTGTGCAGGAGGGTCCCCCATGGGGTGTGTGCTGGGCGGCAGGCCCCTGCTGAGCTCCAGACAGAGGGTCTCTGAGAGGTGTGGATACACCTGTCTCTTGTCAGCTCCAAACTCCTCAATGACCCACTGCTCTCAGAGTAGAAAGCTCTCCCGCCAGTGGAGACTGTGCGCCCCAGCTCTGCCCGTCACACCCTCCGCACCCCCCGCCCCGACCTGTCCCTACACCCCTTTTCCCTTCCCAGCCACCTGGCCTCCGTTCTGTGCCTCCAGCTTGCCACGGCTGCTCCCACCCCAGGGCCTTTGCACACACACGGCTCCCTGAAATCACGCCATCCTGTTCTGCATCATTTAACACTCACTCACCTGACAATCTCTGTTCAGATCTCATTTCCCTGAAAAAGGCTCTCCCCAGCAGGCCCTCTCCCCAAGCCTCCCCTTGCTGGTCTTCCCCTCTAGTCAGCTGGGCTGTTTATTTATAGCACATTTGCTTACCAGAGCCGGGAGGAAATGGGACGCTCTGTCTTGCATCCACAGGAGGAAACGGCCCTTCCTTGGGGGCCCAGGAGGCGGACAGGACTGTGTTCTCTGGGCTCTTCTGACCTGAGGCCCATTACCCGTGAACCACATTTAACAGGCTCCAGGTTTTTTTTGGTGGCTCCAAAAAATAAATAAATAAAAAGCTCTCTGTGCCGTGCCTGCGCTCAGAACCTCCCAGAGACGCCTTCCAAGGCAGCTGGTGAGGAGCAGGCGGTGTCTGATTTTGCGGGTTCGCTGGGGCTCCCGGGGGCCCAACCGGGGTCAGACCTCCGCGAGCCTTCACCTGCGGGCCGCTGCGGGTCCCGGGGCCATGGTCAGCTCGTACCGCGTCCCCGGCCCAGTGCTGAGCGCGGCCCACCGGCCTGTCTTCCTTCCCGCCGCTGGGAGCCGCCTGAGCTGCCCTCCCGCCCGCCGCTAAGGGGGCACAGGTGCGGTCGCGATCAGGCGCGGCCACGGGCCACCTGGGCGGGGCGTCCTCCGCCCCCTCCCGCCCAGACTAGCTCCCGCACCGCACACACCGGCGGGGACAGGCTAGTCCGCGTGCCCCGGACACCCTGCTCATGGAACGTGAGCTGTTACGGGGTGCCAGGGTTCCCCTCGTGGTTGGCACACAGGTGAGCATTCGAGGTGGGCCTGCGGGATCCTGCCGGCACCTGCCTCGTTCAGCCCAAAGCCCGTGGGCACTGGGGGCGTGGTCGACCTCCAGCCTCCCTTCCCCCTTTGAGGCCGCTGGAAACCACCTTGGCCAGAAGCTGGCTTCCCACAAGAGGGGTGAGCCTTCCAGGGGTTGCATACAGGTGGCACTTCATAGATACTATCGCATGAGGAAGCTGTCCGTCACCACCCCGGACCACGCATGCGCGGGGACATGGCTGACCTCTGCCCCGCTGGAAGAAGGGGAGAGTGTTGCATTGAGAAGGTCTGTAGTTGTGACTGAGCTGTCGCCTCCTACCCCTCCCCCCTCCCCAGGCCCTCGGGGTCTTAGCGTTCTCATTGTGCTCAGGTGGATGTAAACCAGGCCTCAGAGCTTTCCAATTTGGGGAGTTTTGCTTTTGCTTTTGTCTTCCTGACTGAACTGGACTCACCCCCAAAACTCTCAGGACCCCAGTGGGAACTCAAGCAAAACTAGCCCCCCAGGGGGCAGTCCTAAGGACCTGTTCCATGTCTTCCCGGTGCTCCTGCCCTCACATCCCCGTCCCCCTGCCCCCCAGATGGAAAGAGAGAGGGGCCATCAGGAGGGAGAGCAGGCGGGGGCCCTCGGAGCCCTAGCCACGGGGTGTGTGCAGGGGCCCCTGCCTGCCAGCGTTCTCCGGAGCTGAGCTCGGCTCCGGGGTGCGGGGTGAGGGCATCTCACGTGTGCGTGGGGCCTGGTACTTTACATGCATCATCTGCTTGGAGGCTCATTTGGGGCAAGGACTCGAGGCCGACTGGAAACAACTCACTTACTGAGTCCTGAATGGAGAGGAAGCGGAATACAGTGTGTGTTTTTGCTCAATTTCAAACCAAAACAACCTTTTGTTAAAGAACAAACAAATAAATAAAAATGCTGAACATCAATTCACCAGGGAGCACAGTCTGAACAAGGCTTCTGGGCAGAGGATCACGTGGCAAATTCTAACTCAACAAACACGAACCGGGGTAGGGGCTGCTGGGGCCTCAGATGTGCCCCTCAGGGGCTCCCCGAGAGTTTTAGGGGCATGCCAGCGGGCCCCAGGGGACAAGATTGACTCTTCCAGGCAGACTGCAAACAGGGGGCCTGCAGGAGGTGCTGCAGGGGGGTCTGGGGAGGGAGCTCCCTGCCCCGGTGAGAAGGCGGGGCGCGTTGGGGTGACTGCACTGCCTGCAGGGGGGGCACTGGGTGTTTCCTGGGGGCACTGCCAGCCTGGCCGGAGGTGGGGTAGTTGATGTGGGGCCAGTGAGGTGGAGTGGGATTTTCTGAAAGGACTCAATGGTCAGCATTCCCTGAATGGAAAGGATTTCATTTGGTTTCAACTGCTCTTTCTGAATTAGGTCCGCTCCCTCCATTTTTGGTGGCACGGAAATGGGAAGTGACGGCTGCAAACGTGCGTGGGTGTCTGGGGGTCAGGCAGGTTCTCGAGACCCAGGCCGGGGCAGTCGCTCGACCCGCCGCCTCCAGCCTGTGCCGGAGGTGGGGGACCCTCCCAGCCCTCCCATCCCTGGGCCCGCGAGCCGTGCGTGCACAAGGCTGTGAGCCTGGGGTTCCCCGAGCTGGGGACCTGCTTCAGGGAGCCCAGTGCACATGCCGCAGGGTGTGAACCGACCCTGGGAAATCCTCTCTCTCGCCACGGCTTCCTGGCGGGGCCCCACCAGCCTCTCCCAGGCCCCAGCCCTGGGGTTTTCAGAACTCTCAGGCCCCTGCTCGCCCTGCTCTCCAGAACCGGCCAGGAAGGTGGGGGGCAAGAGCCCCGTGTGCCCGAGGCCCTGTGGTTTATTGTCATACAGGCACTCATGACCAAATCTGGGGCCAGGTCCTCCGACACAGAGCAGAATGGGGTCTTGCTGTCGGCCAAGGCCTGGGGAGGCTGGCTGGTTCCCGGCAGGAAGCTGGGAAATCTCCCCGCCAAAAACATTTCCTGCCTCTCGTCTTCCATTCCTGCCTGCAAGGTGACATGCGCTGTGCTCCAGGCCAGGGGCGAGTCACCATACCCGGCACTCGAGTCTGCCCCACCCCTCGGAGTAGGGCTGCGGCCCCCTCTCTTGGGACAGGGGTGCTAACACCTGCAGGCCTCCCCGCTCCGGCAAGTCTCCCCATGGGCAGTGACGGAGCGCCTCTCGGGCAGGCACGCGCTATGAGCCGCCCTGAGTGGCTGGGGTGCCCAGACTCTGCACCCACGTCATCCGGGCCGTGCGCTGGGTCAGCTGGACGCCAAGACAGCAGAGCGTTGCCTGGCTCTGTCTTCTTGTTCGCCGGAGACCACGACGCAGGGGCTCTGCCAGTGGCCGCCCACCGCCCCCTGACCTGTGGCCGGGGCTCCGTGTGGCCGGGGGGAGCAGCCGTCATGTCCTGAAGCCCTTTGGCTCTTGGGAAAGTGGAGCTGTTGGCACGCCCCCATGGTCCCCCTGACGCCGGGCATGCAGCTGGTCCCCAGCTGGGTCCCTGGCCCTGAGGCTGTCTTTGTGCCCGCACAAGGGAGACTCAGTTCGTCCCCTGCTCCTTGACCCTGCATCCTGCAGCCCCCTGGTGGGGGGAGCGGACAGTGCCAGCTGCCGAGAGAAGGAGCCCGGCCACCTCGATGACCCCTGGCCGCCCCAGGGCAGCTCGGGGAGGCTGGAGAGAGCTGCCCTATTAAGCAGACTAATGAGCCGTGGCTCCTGGCCCCTCCGCCACCCACCGTGCCTCCCCTCTCCTCCCTCCCGGAGCCCACCTACCACCTTGTGACTGCTATTTGTTAGTTAATGTGTCGGGTGGGGGCTTTCCCAGAAGGGGCTTGGGCCTCAGAGCTGCTCCGGGCCTTTTCCGGACCCGGCTGGGACTGCACACAGCAGGCAGTTAATAAATATTAGCTTGGGGTTAAGCCCAGAAGGAGTCACCTTGATAGCCAGAGCTGGGAAGGGACTTGGGAGTCTGGGGACCCTGGGGCAGGGGTGGGGTGGCCACATTCTCCCCCTGGGAGGAGGTGTGGGATGCTTCCTCTAGGCCAGGTGGTGCAGGAGTCTATGCAGCCCACCGGGATAGAGCAGTAAAGGGGACAAAGGTCCTGCCTCACCTGTCACACGTGGTCTCCTGACACCCTGTCCTCGTGATGTGCTCAGCGTGAGGCCAGCCCTCCCCTCCCCCAAGACCACAGGACCCTGGGTGAGCCCCAGAGAGTCCCAGGGACCTCCCACTGGGAGTCCGCACTGTGAAACCTCAGATAACCAAGCCAGCCTGGGCTGTGCAGGCACTGACCCAGGGCTCTAGCCCAAAGCGAGGCTGCCGAGGCTGCGAGGCTGAGGAGCTGCATCTCCATGCCAATGCCCGATGCCCGAGGCCAGATTTTCAGAAGGTGGGAGGGCGGGGCCTCAGGGCGAGGTCTCCCAGCTCGGAGACAGAGAGAGACAGAGGAGGCACAGGCAAAGGTGTAATGTGATTCGGCCAGATTTACTTCAACCTCCAAGAAATCCTAGAGACGCAGAGACTCCTTGCTCCATAAAATTGGGTCCTGAAAACAAGTCACTTCCGTCTTTTCCAAGGGGTGGGCTGCTCGGAGGTGGAGTGGCTGCCTGGGCTGGAGCACGGCCTGGCCTCTCCATGATGCGGATACCACGTGTGGGGCCTGGGGCCAACAATGAGGCCACCAGCACGCACTGCGTGCACAGAGCAGGGGCAGGAGGCCTGAAGGCCTCGTGGAACCTCAAGGTTGTGGGGAGGCCCCCGCAGGGAGCAGCGTGTGCGGAAGCTGGCTGGGAGCCCAGTGCTCCCCTGACCCGGGGCCATCCTCCAGACCCTGAGCTGTCTTAGAAGGAGCTGCTTCTATCACCATGACAACTAAAAATAAAACAAACCAAAGCCTGTAGTAAGGTATAATCTTCCAATTGCTTACAATTAATCAGTGCAAAGTGAGGTAAAAAGCCTTGTGTCGTGAGGGGCCCGGGGAGTGGCCGGCCTCACACGAGCCTGCGCCTCTTGGAGTCCCTCTCTGCATCCACCTCCGGGGCATCCGTGTCACAACCAAGTGGGGACACCAGGTTCAGCAGAGGGTCCTCAGAGGCCCGGCCGAAGAGAGCCAGCAGGAGGGCCACGCCGAAGCCTGTGGCACGCTCACCCTGTGGGCAAAGGGTGGGCTGAGCCCCTCTGCCAGGCTGGGCCAGACCTCCTCGGCAAGCCCACCTGTGTGGGAAGGGGCTCTGGTCTGGGGCGAGGGCGTCCGGCCCCCACTTGCCCTGGGGCCCCCCTCCTGCTATCCTGTGGCTCAGAGCTGAGTGAGGCTGTGGGAAGGCTCTTTGCCCTCTGGCCCCGACCCCCCGGGTCTTCTTGGGCGGGAAAGGGTGAGCCAAGGGCCCGGGGTCTCCGGCTGAGGACAGTAGCCACTCTTTCCAGGGATGCAGAGGCCAGAAATTGGGGGCTCTGCTGGCCGAGGTACGGCCACAGGCAGTGTGGCCCTCAGCACAGAAATGTGTCTGATGAGCTCAGCCTAGAGCCAGAGAGGGGCTCTGGGTGCCCGAGGAGGGGGTGCGGCCAGGCCGGCACGCGGTATGTGCAGGAGGTCGGGGGGCAGGCGGGGAGGGACACCCCAGGAGAGCCCGGACTCACAGCGTGCACAGGTGCGGCGATGTCCAGGTGGACCCACACCCCAGGCCAGTCAAAGCCAATGTGCGAGGCGATGAAGAGGCCAGCACAGGAGCTGGGGCTGTTGTCCCGGTCCTGGGGCGACAGGAGTGTACCTGGTGACCTTTCTGCTGTCTGCGCTGGGGCGTGGGGGAGGGGTTCTGCCCAAGCCAGCTCAGGGTCCACACTGGACCCGCTGAGGACGCCCCCGCATGTCCTCTGCACCACCTCATCCCCAGCTGCTGCCTCGCCCGGTGTCTACAAGAGGAGCTTGGGGGGCGGGGGTGCCCGGCGTGGGGAAACCACAGAGAGGGACCCCAGGGGCTCTGCACGTGGGTTAAGTGTTCTGCCTTCACCCCAGGGAGGCTGTGGAGTCAGCGAACAGAGGCAGAGCCCACCATGGGGAGGAAACCCTGTCCACGTTCTGGATGCTTCCATCCTGAGCACGGATCTGGGGCCCAGCTGGGGAGCCCTGTGTCCACACTGCTCCTAGCTATTGGGGTCACTTGGGACTCTGTCTGCCCCGCCCCACCCGGCACGCGGGGGTTGTGGGGGGGGCCTGCAAACCCACCGCCACCGAATTCTTCATGTCAGCCACGGCCGAGGTGAACTCGCTGAAGTGCAGCTCCGGGCAGTAGACCAGCGGGTGCACCAGGTCCCCGCACCGCGCCCCAGCCTTCACGCAGGCCGCCTCCCACTCCGCGTTGTTGGTGAGCACTGCAGCATGGTACTTGCCGGTGGCGATGCCCTGGGAGGGGGGCCGGGGTGGAGGGAGGGGCCGGGCGCAGAGAGAAGCCACGGGAAGCAGCGGGAAGCAAAGAGGAAAGAAATGGGAGCTCACATGAGCCCCCAGGGAGGTCGGTTCCTAAGCCGTCCTGACGCTGAGACCCAGCCCATGGGCTCCGCCACCTGCAGCCGCCGGGCTGAAGGACTGGGCGACACGGCCCCGGGACTCGAGGTGGCCCACCTGTGCTCCAGTCAGCGTGGCTATGTCCAGGATGATGTCCGCACCCAGGTCCTTACAGGCATAGGACACCCCGTCGGCCAGCACCAGCCTGCCCTCGGCGTCGGTGTTGTTGATTTCCACAGTCCTGGGACGCAGCAGGACCCCTGCTCAGGGATGGTGCTCCCTGGGGCACTGGGACTGAGTCCCTTGGGAACTGGGGACACCCCATTGGAGCCCTCTTCCCTTTCCGGAAGTCAGGGCCACTCCCACCCCTGCGGCGATGGAGTGCCAGGGTCGGAAGCAGGGGGCAGAGGTCAGTCCCACGGCCCTGCTCTCCAGCCGTGAGCCAAAGAACCTCGCCAGGCCTCCTTTGTCTGTAGGATGGGAGACCAGGGTGGTGTGGGCGGCCTACCGTGCACCGGGCCAGCCCCAGACCCATGCTGCCTGGCACTTGCCCCTCTGGGGGTCACCCCACACACACACACGCCCATGCGCCAGTGAGTGGACTCTCCTGTTGCGAATCTGGACCCCTGCTCCTCTAGCTGCCGCCTACTGACTGTTCAGTGTGTCCCTTCGCAGCGGGGAAGGAGCAGTTCGGGGGGGAAATGCAGGGAAGGCCCCCCCAAAATAGGGAGTCTGGGTGGGGAACAGGGCTTCAGACACACAAAGAACTTTAAGCCTGAAGGTTGGGCAGGGGTCATCCCGCTAAGGCAGGGGGGACCCTGGGCCAGGCACCCTGAGGGAGCCCAACACCTCATCCAAGGAGGTGACCCACCGCCTGCCCCTGGGCCCCTGGGAGCAAGCCGCTTGCTGCCCAGGGGCGTCCTGCCCACGGGATATGTCTCTGGCTGGAGTGCACAGGGTGAAATCCGCCCCCGGGCCGGCCAGAGTTCAGGGCCGACCAGCCTGGCCCTGGGAAGGAGAGTGTCCCCCACTCCCACCCCCACTACGAGGTCCAGCAGGGCCCACAGGCCCAGCGGGCGGCCCGGGGGCGAGGGGAGCCGGCCTTACTTTCCTGAGTACAGCAGGTGGATGTCGTCCGGCCTCGTGGCGTTGGGACCCACCGAGTTCTCGGCCAAGCAGAACACAGCGTGCAGATTGTCTTTGAAGCCCTGCGGGGAACATGGGCAGCGGCTCCAGCCACCGGCTAGCAGCGCGAGGAGCAGACGAGCTGCCCAGAGTCTTCTGTCCCGTGTGGACGGCACAGACAGAGCCCCAGGGGGCGGAGAGCACTGCTTCTCGTCACTCCCCAGCCTGCCCCTGCGGGGGTGTCTCGCGTCCTGCGTCTGAGCCCACGCACTGTGGGAACGAACCCGGGAGTGGGGCGCTGGCTTTCCTCCTGGCTCTCCCACTTTCCAGGCGCACGAGCGGGGCAGGTGGCTCAGGCCCCGCCTCCCGTCCACAAAACGTGGGCAGCAATCAACCCCCCACTGCACAAACCGTCTGAGTTCTGCAGCGGCCGACAGAAGCCAGCCACTCACGTACACGCGCGTGGGGGCTGGGGACCCCCTGCCTCACACACGTTTAGGTGTGAAGTTAGTTTTCTGATGCCGAGACGGGACTTGTGGACAGGGAGACACGTGCGCAGAACAGAATGGGGCAGTTTCCACCCTACATGGGCCCGGAACCTGCCCCAGAAAACCCCCAAGCAGGCGCTGTCCTGGGGGGCAGGGGAATCGAGGGGTGCCGAGGTCCCACACCCCATGTCTGCCCCTCCTCCGCTCCGGGATTCAAGCCCTTAACCGAGACGTGTCTCCTCCAGACACAGGGTGCGCCAGACCCCCCGCCCCCCACCCCCTCCAGCTGTCTCCTTCCCCGTGGGAGTGAGTGGCTGGGATCAAGTGTGACAACGTGTGGCCTCGAGACAGGGGGCTGAGCCCTGGGGCGCCGAAGCCAGCGAGGCGGATCCCACCACGGGAGGAGGGGAGCCCGGAGGCCTTCCCGGAGGGAGCAGGTTGGGCCTGGGCCCAGAGAGGAGTCTGCAGAGCCGGAGAGCAGGGCGGTGCGGAGAGAGCACGGTCCCCAACCTGACGTCAGACGTCCTTCCACACCCTAATTTTGGATTCAGAAGGTCTGGGGTGCTGCTGCTTCTGGTGTGAGGTCCCCATGGGGAAGGCCAGCTTAGAGGGTGCTGTGGGCCCTTGGGTTGCAGGGCGCTGGGGAACGGGGGTGAGACACGGGTCTTGGGGGACCCCAGGGGGGCTGAAAACCCACAAGCAGCTGAGGGTTGAGGTAAGTAAGGCCTGGAAGGTCACCACCGCCGCAGGATTTGATGCCACCTGCCCCCGGCAAGCCCTAACGTCGGGAGGCACGTCCTCCCCTTTTTCAAATGGTAGAACATCTCATTTTGAAATAATTTCCAACTTGCAGAAAAGTTTGCAAAGATGGTACCAGCAATTCCCAGACACCCTCGCCTGCCCCCCACCCCTCCTGGTGCAAACGCCTGGCGTGACCAGTGTGCTCCATGCTGGGGGGGGGGGTCGCTGATGTGGCTGTCACCTCAGTCCCCTCACTCTGGGGCTGCTGAGGCCCGGCCTCTGTGTCCCCAGGCCTCACACATCTCCTCCCTGTGCCCGGGGCCCACGCTTGGCAGGACGCCCAGAGACGTGCCATGTTCTTCCCAGGGCTGACTCAGGTGCGTCACGGGCTGTGCTCTGCCCCAGTGACACCGCCGGGACACGGCGTTCCGTCTCGCTCGCTCTCGGACCCGCCAGCAGTCCTGTGCCCCCGCATTTCCACACACTAGCTTTAGCGGCCGTGGCCCGCTCGCTCTGACCCGAGGCCACAGTTTGGGTGCCGCCTGCCCAACGCTGACCCGCTATCTCCCTCAGCTCTTGGCTGTGGGGGGGGGTTGGGGGGTCCTCTGGGGAACCAGTGCTCCCTCCCCAGGTCGCTCATTCATCCAACATCCTGCTCCTGCTTATGGGCGTGCAGATTCTGAGTCTACGTGGTGGGTCACAAGCCAGCATCACTGTGATTTATTTTGTGGCTCACGCCAAGGCCCACAGCAACTGGGACTCAGGGTGGGGCCTCGAGGCCGTGGCCCCTGGGGGAGCAAGGGGCCCTCAGCACCCACTCTAGCACCCTTGGACGTGGACGGTCGGACGGTTCTGAGACCATTCGTGGCCGCCCGGCGAGGAATCAGTGCCAACTGCCAAGTGGCACCCTGTGAGCAGGAAGCTGGAGGCCTGAGCAGTCTACCTGCCAGGGCGCTTCCCAGCCAGCCTGTCCGGGGGCCGCCCAGACCCTCGGAATAGCCACCGGCATGAGGGGCAGTGAGGCCAGAGCACGGCTGCGTGAGCCCTCCAGGTGCCTCCTGCGGGCTGTCTGCAGCTGGGGCCTGCCCCCTGGCGTCCCCACAAACTCGTCTACCAAGCCAGTGAGGGGGCCCGGGCTCCTTCCGGCACGTCCCTGCTCAGGGCTCTGGCCTGGCTACTGCTCACGGAGAGCCTGCGGAGGCCAGTGCTGGGCAGAAGTGAGAGCCGGGCTGGCTCGTGCCCTGTTAGATGCCCCGCGCAGTCGGGGCGCCCTCCCTCACGCCCACCCACAGAGCCCATCCTTCCTTGTGGGGTGTCTGCTCGCCTCGGGCAACAGGCAGGACTCCCAACCAGTCGGCATCGGACACTGTCTGCCAAACCCTTCTTGGTTGTGTTTCCATTTGGAGGAGAAAGAAGGTCAGGTGTGCCGGGAGGTGAAGGCCGGGCCCCTGGGAGGCGGCCTGAGGGAGGTGAGCCATCATGGCGCTCAGGCCGGGCTACGTCTTTGTTGGATAAACAGTTTTTATGGCTCCGAAGGACATCACCTAAAACCTCCCTGGAGTCCTTCCTTCCTCCCATGTGAGCGCCCTTGGCCTCCGATGGGTGCAGAGCACCCAGGATGGGGTGATGCACCGGAAGAGCAGCTGCCCGCGTTCCCGGGGCCGCAACGCCATGTGCTTCTTCACTGCACACACACTCACTGGGGGCCTGATATGAGCCAGAGCCTGGACGGTGGACACGGTGGACACACTCAGGAAAAGGCAATGTGTCCAGGCAGACGTGCCCACAGGCAGAGGTGACACTCAGGACAAGTGACACTCCCAGGACAGGTGGCACCCAGGACAGGTGACACTCAGGGCAGGTAACACTCTCAGGAGAGGTAACACTCTCAGGAAAGGTGACTCTCAGGGCAGGTGACACTCAGAGGGGCCCCAGCAGCAGGCAGGAGCCCTGAAGTCCATGCAGAGCAGGGAGAGAGGTGCCGAGCTGTGGGGACGCAGGGTGGGGGTGGGGGAGGAGAGAGCCCACGCCAGGGACCCCTCCCCCAGGACCACAGACGGCGGGGCCGCACTCACCTGCTTGACGGCGGCTCCGAAGGCCCCCAGCACGGCCGCGGCGCCCCCGCAGTCTCTCTTCATCCCCGGCATGGTGGTCTGGGGGGGCACAAAGGGGCCAGGATGGCAGTGAGCCCGCGTAGACACCGGCCCTGCCGTCAGCAGTGCCCCACCCTTGCCTGGCACACTGGGGCCCCAGAGTGGCCCCCCCCAGACTGGCAGGACCTGGTGCCAGGTCCCCTGAGCTCATGCAGAACCCAAGAAGCACCCAGGGGTCACGTGACTGTTCCCCACAAGCAAGGGGACATAATGGCCGAAGGTGACAGGGTCCTCTTGCCAGAGCTGAGCTTTGGGGGTTGCCTGATGAACCAGAGGCAAAGGGAGGGGAGCTGGGGAGCTACCCAGCCTGGCTGCTACAACTCGTGCCCCGGCCCCGGGCTGCCGGGCTCCCCTGGGGTCTGTCTGCCACAGCTTCTCTCCGTTCACGTCTCTGCCCAAGTTTTGAGGAGGAAACTGAGGTCCAGGACGTCTGAGCCTTGCTCGAGGTGTCCAGCCTGGGCTGCTCTCTCTGCTCCTCTCTCTCTCTCTCTGCACAGCTCTCTCTGCTTCTCGACGTCAGTCTCCCAAACAATCGCTCGTGTGAACCCTCCTTCCCCAGGGTCACTGTCCCCAGTCCCCAACCCCACCGCCCACCCCGTCAGTGTCTAACAGGAGGCGCCGGCCCCCCGTGCGGCAGAAGTGACTGTACATAATTGTGATTTTTCTGCAAGCCGGGTGAGAGCGGTCACATGTCTTTGCATTCGATAGACTCCCAGCTCTAATTGACAGGTTCATGCTTTAAATTAACAACAGGTCATCAGATGTAGGATTTGGGTCTGAAATGCACAGAGTGATTTTTCTGAACCCTTATCGGATTACACAAGCCTCAGGTTTTAATGGGAAGTATTTTTAGACATAAACTGAGCTGCTCTTACAATTAAGCCGAGTGAGGATGACCCGGCTAGCACTATTGACAGTGAGCTGCCTCTTTGACCTAATCGGCGAGAAAGCACAGGATTGTTTAAATGGAAAAACGGGGGCCTCAGATCTCCAACCAAACTGCTCGCAAAAGAGCCTGCACAGAAGAGCTTGAGGTGGTCGCTGAAATCGTGTCTCCCTGTCACTGGGGCGGCCTCTCGGCCACAGACAAGGAGCGCCACACGGCAAACGTAACTCAACTGAGCTTTGTTGACCACCCCCCACCGCCCTGTCGTTCCTGGTTTTACAAAAGGGACGCTTTCCAAAGCTGCAGGAATGTCATCTGCCTGGGACATTCACGGGTGTCACACGAAGCGGCAAAGCAGCGTTGGGCCGCAGGGCTCACCCCGCCCTCCAGGGAGACGCGGCGGGGCCGCTGCCTGGTTCCCTCGCTGACGCACATGCGTGATGAACCTTTCAGTTTCCACCCCCGAGGGCGGCTGCTTCCGATGTTCCACGTGGTGGAATGGAAGGTGCGTGCGGAGCGGTCCTGCCCTCATGGGACACGGCGGGCAGTCAGGGCGGGGCCGGGGCCGCTGCTCAGCTGCAGAACTGCGCTCCTGGGCCCCGTCCCCGCCTCGAGGAGCGGCTGACACGCGAGGGCTATCGCACTTGGGCGTCTGGCGGACGTTTTCTTAAAAACGCACAAAGCGAAGCTCGCACTTCCGGGAGAAGAGCCGACCGTAGTCGGCGCCAGTAGTAAAATCCGAGCTTTCTGGCAAAAGTCGTGATTTTGAAAACCTTATATCTGCCTCGGTGACGGCTTCTTAATAGAGATTTTTAAAATGAGATGGATGGTGGGACGGAGCGTGACTTTTAAAAATATTATAGGGGCATCCGACTTCAGCTCAGGTCATGATCTCATATTTCATGGGGGCAAGTCCCATTTCCGGCTCTGTGCTGACAGCTCGGAGCTTGGAGCTGCTTTGGATTCCGTGTCTCCTTCTCTCTCTACCCTTCCCCTGCTCACACTCTGTCTCTTTCTCTCAAAAATAAAAACAATTAAAATAAATAAATAAAATAAAAATGTTATAAGTTGGGGCGCCTGGGAGGTTCAGTCGATAAGTGTGCGACTCTTGATTTTGGCTCAGGTCATGCTCTCAGTTTGTGGGTTTGAGCCTCACACTGGGTTCTGTGCTGACAGTGTGGAACCTGCTTGGGATCCTCTCACACCACCTCTCTGTACTCCTTCCCTGCTCGCTCGCTCTCTCTCTCTCTCAAAATAAATAAACATTTCTTTTAAATTTTTTAGAAAGACAATGACATGGATGGTAGAACCAAGTGTGACTTCTAAAACTGTTATATGTTGTGTCGAGATTTGGAGGTTCTGCATAACTCAGTGGACGCAGGATACAAGACCATGCAGAGCCCAAGGCAGACCGTAGGTGTTAACATAACAGACAGCAAAGAGACACTGTGTGGTTTCTGATCCCACACGATTCTACACTTGCTGACACTCCCACTTGACGAGTTTTGGTGTAATAATAGCAAAGAAGAATGTCCTTGGTTGCCCATAAAGGACACTAAAATAGTTCTCCCTTTTCCAACTACAAAACGAGTGAGGCCAGATTTTCAACTTTTTATATTTCAACTAAAACAACAGATCACCACAGACTAAAGGCAGAGACAGCGACAATTTCACGGCTGTCTTCTACTAAGGCAGACAAGACGGAGACTGGCAAAATGTAAAACAATGCCACTCTTCTCAACGATTTCTCTTTGTTTGGGGAAATAGTTATTTTCATAAAATATTCACATTAACACGCAATGGATTTACATTGTGATTTTAAAATAAATTACTATCTCCCCCCGTTTTAATTTCTAGTAGCATAAATATCAATAGACATCAGTCTTATAAAAAAAGAATCTCCCTGGGATCGATCCTTTTTGAGAGAAGAAGGGGTTCTGAGACTAACATGTCTGAGACATAATTCACACTGAGCCTGATTCACCCTTGAAGTCTTGGCAGACAGAGGGCTGACCCGCCCCGCAGGACTGGACCAGTGCCCCCGCAGTCTGCCTCACCCTGCGGCAGCCCCTGCTTCTGACTCTGGCCCTCCAACAAACCGGCACCCCGAACAAGCATCTGATCCCAGCAGAAATGAGCTTGCAACTCTCCCCGTTGGCACTGCGGCCTCCAGGGCGAGAGCCAGCGTCCCGGGGGGAGAGAGAGCGGCGGCAGCACCAGGTGCGGCCCAGGGCTCCACCGTCTTTGGAGTCTGAAAATAATAATTAACAGGCTAAACGTCGGTTTGCCTGCTGCCATTAGTGGTAAAATATTTCTCCCGAAAAATCCGTGGCTTGAAGTGAGTTCTAATCATACAAATAAAAGGTTTGAACCCACCCGTTGTAATTACCTATCTGTTTAGAAAACTCATTCTACATGGCTGCTGATAACTGCCAGGTGCACGGCTGGCCTGCCCGGCACGGGCTCCGCCACGTGCCTTCCATCAGAGAACGGAGGCGGAGCCGGCACCCACAACGCCCCACTGCGCCTGCCTCCAGCCGAGGGCTCCAAGCAAACCCCAAGGTGCAGGGAGCCTGGGACTCTCGGATTCCCTCCGTCTATGGGAACCACTGAACTTGCTTAAAACGTTTTTACTCTGCAGATCTCTGAAGGCCCCTAAAATCAATCTCGAACGACTGAAGACATGGACAATATCTCAACTTCTGGAGTTTCTTGGGAAATGAGGTTCTCTGCCAAGTCTCTGCCAAGTTACCCTTCCAAGAAAGACTTTTCCTGGGTATCTGTGTATTGGCCCCTTCATGCAATAGAAACTCTTCAAAATTAAAATTAATCGTGTGTTAGCAACAGTTTGGACCGACCATGAGTGAAGACGGACTCACAAATCTGGCACCTCTGTCCATGCAGTGGACATAAAGACGTGGAAAAGATCAATTTGGATAAAATTACAGACAAATCTGCAGAAGCAAAGGCCTGAAAACAGACACTGTGCAGCCAACATCTGTGGCCGGGACAGACCACAAGGGATGCATGCTTTTTTCTATCCAAAACATCACACTAATATTATTTAAAAGAGTGGATCTGTTACAGTCTTCTTTATGTGTACTGTAATCTTTGTCAATTTATTCATTTTAAAGGTTTATTTTTAAGTAATCTCCACACCCTACGTGGGGCTCAAACTCACAACTCTGAGATCAACAGTCACATGCTCCACCCACTGAGCCAGCCGGGAGCCCCTGTAACATTTCCTTCCATTTTTTACTGGCGTGATAATATGCATGGAAGGTGTTTGTGTGTGTGTGGTTTTCTTTTAATGTTTTTATTTATTTTTGATACAGAGAGAGACAGAGCATGAGAGGGGGAGGGGCAGAGAGAGAGAAAGAGACACAGAACCGGAAGCAGGCTCCAGGCTCTGAGCTAGCTGTTGGCACAGAGCCTGATGCGGGGCTCGAACCCACGAACCTCACGTTCTGACCTGAGCCGAAGTCGGAGGCTTAACCAACTGAGCCACCCAGGCGCCCCTGGTGTTTGTGTTTTCCAAACCTTTATTACTGGATCATTTCCCAATTAGTCCTGAAAATAATGTTTACAGGAAGAGAGATATTACAAAAAAACAAAAAACAAAAAACAGGGGTGCCCGGGCGGCTCGGTCGGTTAAGGATCTGACTTTGGCTCGGGTCATGATCTCACGACTCGTGGGTTCGAGCCCCGAGTCGGGCAGAGCCGGGAGCCGGCTTCGGATTCTGTGTCCCCCACCTCCACCTCTGCCCCTCCCCCGCTCATGCTCTGTCTCCCTCTGTCTCTCAAAATAAATGTTAAAGAAAAAAAGGCCATGGACTCTGGCTACCAAATGCACTAGCCAGACCAGCAGTCAGTGCAGAGGGCAGCTCACAGCCTCTACCCGAAATAGCGACCAGCACTAGGGTGCAGGTCCGAGCGCCAGAGCTGCGGCGTGCCACATCTCCGGGGCGGTGCCTCCTGGCTCTGGTGGGCACTGCCAGGGTGAGATGGAGGGCCCATCCTGCCAGGTCTGCTGAGTTTACCGAGGGTCAGCCAGCCAGCCTTCTGTGAGAACCTTCCTTTTTTGTAAACGCTGGTAACTGACTCGGATTAGAGAGCAGCACAGGGGCCAACAGGACACATCTGCGAGCCCCGCCCGCTGCCAGCACTCCGTGTCCGCTCTGCGTGAGCTTGGCCGGGCCTGTCTCTTCTACGGCCTCGTCTCTGGGAAGGCCGGCTCTCTTTCCCCAGGTCTCCTGAGGCACCGATTTCACATGCCTGCTCCTTCCCAGGCCTTCTGGGTCTTGGCGCTAGAGAGCCCGGCCCAGGCCGGGCGCCCACTAGTTGCTCAATGCGAGTGTGTGACAGGAGCAGATGAAGACACGTCCCTCCTCCTCTTCCTGGTGCCACCTCAGCGCTGGGTGCACAGCAGGCCCGGAAGCGCTGGGTGTGGAGGAGGGAGGTGCGGCCCCCTGGATATGGCCACGCCTGAAGGCCGCTCACAGGACAGACTTCTGAGACCCGGCCTCGCGGGTCACCTGCTGGCAGCTTGCCTGTGGATCCAAACTCCCCCGGCCTTCTCCAGGGGGCCTGTTCTCCGGTGGGCTGGCGCGGACCCCCACGAGGGGTTCTGTCCGCAGAAGCCCCGGGTGGTCGCGGGGCCTGTGGGCGCCACCCCACACCCTTCTCTTCAGAACCACTGGTTCCGTGAACTTTGCCTCCTTGGGTTAGTTTTCCAGCCTTCTGACCGTTTCTGGGGCTCCTCTCTGGATCCCGTCCAGATTTTTTCGTTTGAAGTGTGGACATGAAACCGTCTCCCCCTCAGAAGAGGAATCGGCCCCCGCGGACTCTTCCCGAGCCCCGGTCCCCAGAGGCACTCCCCAATGCCGAGGTTCCAGAAACCTCGCTTGCTGCCTTCCTCCAGCGCCCCTGAGAGCTGAGGAGCCCGCCTCCCACCCTCCTCACCCCGGGCCCTGCCCGAGCGCTGCCCCCAGCACCTCACCTTCCCTTTGATGCTCAGACCCCCGGTGTCGTAGACAATCCCTTTGCCCACCCATGCGATGGTCTGGGTGGCTCCTTCTGGGGTGTGGCTGAGGACGGCCAGTGCAGGGGGGTGCAAGGCGGCTTTGCCAACACCGTAGATTCCTACACAAAGCAGGGGGGTGGGGTCAGGGGGGCTCAGGCTGAGCCGAGCAGAGACCTCCCAGCAGCCCCCCCAGAAGCACTAGCGCTCCCCCCGGAACTATCCGTGGGTGTGTGGGTATTTCTCCTGGAGCGCTTGCAGTCCTAGCCCGAGCTGCCTGCTCCCTCTCCTGCCCCCTGGCCAGCGTGGGATTGGGGAATGCAAATTAGTTCCAAAGCACTGGGGCTGCAAACGAATTCTATGCGAAGTATCGTTACGAGAAAAAAATCCACTGAGGGGGAAAAAAAAAAAACCTGTATCATTCCCAGAAAGAAATGAACACGACTGCAGAATGAAATGATTTTTGGATAATGCTTCAAGGCCACTCCAGCCCACGCTCGTTTTCCCACCCCGAGCCTTCCACCCTTTCCAAGCCCTCTCCCACCACTGCCTCGCTGCTGCTGCTCTGATGTTTCCCACCTTCTCAAGAAAGCCCGTTGCGGGCAGCAGCCATGCCCGAAAGTCCCCCAGTAACCGCACTGAACAATCATAAAAATCAGGACGAGCACCGATAATGGCTGCCTGACAAACTCCTACACAAGACCCGCTGCAAAAGCTCTCTGCTCTGTGAGGATGTCCCCGACAGGAGCAGCCTCTCCCTCCACTTGGGATGGGTTTGTGCGTCCTTCGGTAGGCACCCCCGTGACCCCCACCTCCGGGCACTCTTGAGCACGTGGAGCCCCTCTCCCTATGTGTGGACGGAACCTCAGGCCCCACTTCTGGATACAGCAGAAGTGGTCAGATCCCACCCAAGACTGGGTTATGAAAAAGGACCTTGGCTCTTCCTCGCCCTGAAACCACAGTTTGAGGGTAGCGGCTCTGCCTGTGAGCTCTGCTCAGGGAGGGGCCCTCATGACAGGGGACAGCCAGCAAGGACCCAAGGCTGGGCGACAGCACGGCCCCGGCCCCGGTCGAGCCTTCGGATGATGGCCAACCCGGTCAACATGTTGGGTCCCCGCCCGGGACAGGCCCTGCGCCCAGCACCCAGGTCAGCCGTGCCTGATTCCTGCCCACAGGGCGGTGTGCACTTCCTTCTGGAATCATTTGTTTCGCAGCCACAGGTCGAGAGCGCGGTGCCCCTCCCCCAGCCAGACTGAGAGCACCCTGTCCTAGTGCCTGGGGGGTGGGGAGGATGGGCCTGGTCACCAGGAAAGGCCTCTGAGAAGGTGGCTTCCACACAAGGCGTGTGGGGAGTGACGCCCTGCCTCGCCAGTGTCTCGGGGAATTATTCCAGAGAAAGAGGGCCGTGAAGATGAGGCCCTGATGCGAACGTGGGCGTGGGCACTCGAGGAGCCGAGAGGCCCTGCTGAGCTGGCCCAGGAGCCAGGACGGGGGCCCTTGTGGATGGGGGCGCGGGCTGTGGAAGGACCTGGACACCGTAGCTTCCAGAATCCAAACCGGAACTTGAATCAGTACCTCCCTCATTCTTCCCCCAGAGCCGGTCTGCTTCCCAGGGTCCAGCCTCGGGGTGGGATGCAGGCTGGCCTCTTTCAGGGGAAGCTCGAGGCAGCCCAGCACGTGACCCTCGCGCGCCAGCCACGGCCGGCGAGGCCCAGCCCTGCTCACCTCCAAACCCTCTGGTCTTCAGCTCCTCGTCCCGGATGACAGTGGGGGTGATCCCCAGGTCTTTTCCAACTTTCTTAATCTCCTGGACGCATTCGTGGAAAAAGCAACACAAAGACATGTGAAGGTGGCTTCAGTCAGGGTGAGGCCACGGCTCTGGGCCAGGGATGAGCGGACGCCGCGTGGCGGAGGGGGGCCGGCGCTCC
The DNA here is from genome assembly GCF_006229205.1 of Suricata suricatta. Taxonomy (NCBI): domain Eukaryota; kingdom Metazoa; phylum Chordata; class Mammalia; order Carnivora; family Herpestidae; genus Suricata; species Suricata suricatta. The sequence goes on along the minus strand of NC_043711.1, from coordinate 102,174,453 downwards.
CACTCTCTCCGCTCTGGGCGCGATTAAATCCAGGACACAAGGCTCGCCCTCCACACTGCAGTTTCCTGCAGTTCATGGCTGCAGGCCTGCAGAGAGGCCTTGAGGAGGAGGCTCTGTCCTCCCTCTGCCTTCGGCCCAGGCCTGCTGGCCCCTCGCAGCTGGGGGAACAGCGGGCCCCTGTCCACAGCAGCCCCTCGCTTCCCTGGGCAAGGTGCAGAGACCATGGACGCTGTCCCCTCCGGCCCCGGCTTGCCTCCGGCTTCCTCGGGGTCCACTAATGCCTTTCCTGCCCTGACCCCACCCCCGCCCGACGGACTCCCCAGGGCCACGAACCTCGAGGAACGTGTCTGTGTTCATCTCGTTGCACGGCGTGTCCACGATACGGGCAGCCAGCCGCACGCCGTCCGTGGCGTTTGTTAAGCACTGGGGAAGAAACCAGAGGCTGTCACCGGAGACCCACGACCAGGCCGGAAGGGCTGTCCCTCCCTCTCTGTTCCCCCTGGGACCAAAGGCACCAGCAGCCCCTTAGGGAAGGTTCGGGGCTGCTGCCGGGGAATCAAGGGGCCAGTCAGGAAGAAGAAAGAGCCACACTGCCCGCTCCTGCTCCCCAGTGTCTGTGACCCACGCAGCGCCCTGCAGAAAGTCCGCGAGGCTCTGCACCTCGCCTCAGTACAGATTACACGACAGCCCCCGGCCTGTGCTTCAATCCTTTGCTTCTGACTGAAAGTCTGCGTTGCCCCCCAAACTCCTGTGTTGAAGCCCTAACCCCCCAATGTGATGGGATCAGGAGGCTCGTGAGAAGGCATCAGGTTTACACGAGGTCAGGAGGGTGGGGCCCATGAGGGGGTTAGAGTCCTAGGTGGGAAGAGGGAGGGCACGGTGAGAAGGCCCCCCGGGCCCCACCCCCACCTTGGATGTCTGGCCCCCGCAACTGTGAGAACCCACGTCTGTCATGACCCTGTCGTGGCCCTCTGTTGTGGCCTGAGCTCACCAATACGCCCTCCCTTCTCCTCGGGTTAACCCCCCCCCCCCCCCCCCCCCCCCCCCCCCCCCCC
>NC_043711.1:102168916-102173298 GCF_006229205.1 Suricata suricatta | reverse complement strand
CCCCCCCCCCCCCCCCCCGCCATCCTCTGTGGCGCTTCTTAAAGGCCGTACCCTCCAGAAACTTCTCCGGACGCTCCCAGCAGTACTCTTTGTCCTGCACCCCTGCACCCGCTGGCCCTCCTCGTGGCCCTCCAGCCATCAGGATGGCGTTTTGCTGACCTGAGCCACATGTGGGTGTGTCACAGACTCCCCACCCCCGGCTTCCTGGCCATTCAGGGCCCCACCGCCCTGGCCATAGGGTGCCCCTCCTGCCTCAGGCAGCTCACACGCAGGCCCAGAGCCCAGAAAAAAGCAGGGACCCAACACCGTCCACCATGCTCAGCCCAGCACGAGGGAGGCCCTCCAGACGGGCGTCTGGGCAGAACACAGCTGCCGCCCACCCACCCCCACCACCGGCCACCCTACCAAGCCCTCCTGCTAACTCCTGCCGAGAACATCCGTCCTGCTTTTGCCTCAACACCGACCCTGGAAGCTCTCTGGCTTCTCATTCTTCTCCACCTGCCTGCAGCCCAGGGCGCCCCTTGCCCCGCCCCGATGCCCACCCCCACCCCCACGGCCCAGACCCTGGGGCGGGCAGCCGCCTCCCCCGGTGCGCAGGGAAGCGGTGATATGGGAAGAGCAGAGCGGCACAGGGGCAGCGGGCGTGCACACAGCTGGAGCAGGTCTGCGCCCTTCCCGGCCCCCCAGTGTCGGGGAGGCAGGCTGGGGGGCCGCCCGGCCTCCTCCGAGGCCCTGCCGAACCACTCAGAGGCCTTTTGTCATCCCCAGGCAATTAAAACCCAAAGCCTCAAAGGCAGAGATGCAGGACTTGACAGCTCAGAGATGAGATGTGACTGTGTGGCCCCCGCCGCCTGACAGCGGGCTCTCCTCTGGGAGGCTGAGGGTCCCTGTCCGTGGGCGTCTCGGAGACTGTTGCTCAGCGCTGACGCAGCCCGTGGCCGCTGTCTGGAAAGTGCGTCAGTGCCCAGAGGCTGGTCTCTAAGGAGGCCAGGCGCTCGGCAAGCTGACCTCTGTGAGCTCAGCTCCTGGTGCAGCGCGGGCAGGTGAGCGGGCAGACGGCACCTGTGAGGGGCGGGGGAGGCTCCTGGTGCCCCTCCAGCACCCCAGAGCCTCGCGCAGAGCTTGTGCCTCCTTGGGCCTCGGCCTCCCCATCACAAACGCAGGATCAAGCATTCGTCCATCCATTCATTTCATTCCACCCACATTTCTGGGAGCTCCTACTGTGTGCCAGGCTCCCCACTAGACCCTGGGAAATCTGAAGATGTCCCCGGCTAAGTGCTACAGGGGAGGAGGGGAAGAGAGGCCACAGGAGCCCAAAACGGAAGAGGGTCTGGAGGGTGGTTGAGGGAGGCCCCAAAGTATAGAAAAGGCCACACAGGGTGTCGGGAGCTGCTGGGCTCATGATCCAAGACAGATGGGACAGAGGGCTTCACTGACAGGTGACTGCAGTTAAGACCTGGCTCTGCCCCTTGCTAGTGGGGCCCCCGTAAGTCACCTGAAGTTGCAAAGCCTCAGTCTACCCAGCTCTACAATGGGAATAAAGTCAGGCCCCAAGTCCTAGAGCGGTTGAGAGGATTAAGCACAGTGTGCGCTCATGCTAAGAGCAGTTCCTGCCGCCTGACAAGCACTGGAAGATACTGAACTCACGTGGCCAGAGGAAGGGGGAGTGGAGGGAGGGCCTCTAGGGGCAGCAAGACAGCGAGGAGGCTGCCGAGATGTCCAGTAGAGCAGCGGGGGTGGGGGGCCTCCTGGGGCAGTGACAGTGGGTAGAGCAGGATGCCCTGGATGGAGGTCAAGGAGACCCCCCAGCCCAGTGGCGCTGGTCATGGGTTGGGCCGTGCTGGGGCTACATACCAGGTCTCTGCCCTCTGGAAGCTTCTATCCCAGCATGAGGCAGAGAGGCTGAGCAAAGACATGTCACATCAGGTGGGACGGGGCTCACATTCAGGGGGCAGAGGGCCTGACTGTGAGGGAGGCCATCTCAGCCAGATGGCCGGATCCCCCGGGGGAGAGGGCCGTGGGCAGAAGCCAGACTGAGACCAGGCAGGGCCCAAGCAGGAAGGACCTGGATGGGGAAGCTGAGGGGAGCCCGGCAGGGTCCAGGCCCAGCAGGACGTCAGCCCACTTCAGCTGGCCGCAGGGAGGGAGGGAGAGAGAAGCGCTTGGAGGAGGTGGGGGGTGGCAGTGGCCCGGGGTGCTGCTCAGGCTCGAAGCCCGGGGCTCTGGCAGGGAGAGGCCGATCTCAGAAGGAGGCCCCTCAGCTGCAGAGGCAGGTGGTCACCGGTGCCCATCTGAGGGACAAGCCTGTAGGCCTACAAGGACCCTGCGATGGAAAGCCGGGAGGTCGGGGAAGGGATAAAGGGGCCGTAGGCTGCAGGGGACGTGAGAAGGAGGCGCGGCTCTGGGTGGGGCGGGCCCTTCCAGGAGGGATGACAGACGAGATGACAGAGGTCCCGGTCCGGCAGACAGGCCCTTAAAACAAACAATGTCAGGAAGTGGGGTGGGAACTCCACTTTGTGGGCTGAGCGGGAGAAAGGGAGTTCAGAAAGGCAGAGCGATTAGCCCTGTGTTTTCCGCGTCTGGAGGTGAATGGAAGGAAGGGGGAGCAGCAGCTATGAGATGGCGGAGACGGAAGCCGGCCTCTCCTCCTGGAGGTGGAGGCAGGGGCGAGGGGTGCGGGCCTGGGACAGCAGTGAGGGCGGGGGTGGGAAGCACAGCCCGGGCTGGCCGGGGACGAGGAGGCTGAGGCCAGGGCTCAGTCACCACGGGAAAGGAATGCAACGTCCCTACAAGGACTTCTGACTTGGAATCCCTCCACACTGAGCACAGAGCCTGCTTGGGAATCCCTCTCTCCCTCTCTCTCTTCCCCTCCCCCATCTCAAGAATAAATAAGCTTTATAAAAATAAAAGGATTATTCTGAAGGTCCAATGCAGTAATACATGTAAAAGTGTACCGTGGAACCTCACAGGATATACACGGAAAAGGGATTCTTAGTACGAAATGTGAAAGCGCCCGGCACTGGTCAGGTGCTTGGTAAAAACTGGTCAAACAGACTGAATCCTGAAACAGAAGCCCCCCACCTCCTCGAGGGAGGGGGCCAGCTGCCCGGTTCTGGAAAGGCCTCCGGGGCCTTCTCAGGAATGGCTGCAGCACCCCAGCGCCACCTACGCCTCCCCCCATGGAAGAGAAAGAGAGAGGGCCCTTCCAGCGGCCCTCAGCTCGCACAGGCCCAGGGGACATGGTCTGAGCTTGCAGACACCCACTTGCAATGTGGACACCTCCACAGGCCCGTTGTCTTGTCCCACCAGGAAAAACTCCACCGTAACCGTCTTCTTCTCTGCGCGTCGAGAAGCCCCCGAGCGGTGGGTGAAGAGGGGGAAGGCCCGGGCCAGGGCGCAGGCGGAGGCGAAGGCGTCTGCCCGCTCGCACACCATCTGCAGCACAAAGAGGCAGAGCCATGACGAGGGGCACACCCACGAGGACCGCTCTCTGGCAGGCCGGGGCCTCGACACTGGGCCAGAGCCGCTGTGGGTACAATGTAGACAGAGGGGCCCCAACCAAGCCACCGTGCAGGGGCCTGGCCAGAGCCGCTGCCTCACCGCAAGAGAAAGGGACACGTCGGGACACATCAGCCAGCACATGTGGACTGTCTCTGAGACAAGAGAGTCGTGGGACACGAAGGGGCGTGGGTTCAGGATATCTGGTTCCGAGTCTCAGATTGGCCACCGAAAATGATCTGGGGTAGATGGCCTAGTCTCTCTGACCTCAGTTTCCCCGTCTGTAAGCAGGGGTTACAGTGCCCTGGGCTGCAGCCACATGTCCACCCGGGAGGCACCTCGAGCCAGGGCGCTCAGTAGGCACCACACGCTCCCCGCTGGTAGGCAGATGGCCTCCGGCACTCACCAGGATGCACCGATGGGTCCCGGGCGGCAGGCAGGTCCGCACGAGTCGGGTGACGAAGTGGGCAGCGGAAGGGCTGTTGTGCCGGCTCACCCTGGACGGCAGGGCGGCCACGGTGGCATAGTTCAGGTAGAGGGGACAGCTGTCCGTGGGGTTGGGGTTGAGCGTGCTTAGCGCGGCCTGCCAGAGCTGGATCAGAAGGGGAGAGGCAAGAGACAGACACCAGACTTCAAACAGTCCGCATGCCGGGAGTCCTGCATGCGGGCGCTTGCGACGCTAAAGGGGCACTTTCGCAGCTTCCCCGGGGCACCCACGATCCGTAATTAAGATGTGTGGCATCTCGCTGGAGATGTGTGTGTGTGTGTGTGTGTGTGTGTGTGTGTGTCTGCTGGCACTATTCCACCCTTGTGGGATTACACGGTGGGGATTTAAAAGGCCAGCGTGGGGGCGGCCGGCTTCGAGCTGCGGCCGCAGCGGGTGG
>NC_043711.1:102167512-102168816 GCF_006229205.1 Suricata suricatta | reverse complement strand
GGCCCGGAACCCCGGGGCGGGCCCGAAAACCCGGCAGCGCCCATCCCCGGGCAGGCCCCAAAGCCGGGCAGGCCCTGCCGCGGAACAGGCCCCACAGACCCCCCCCCCAGCCCCCACAGAGTGGGTGCTGCCTTCAAAGTGAGGGAAACCTCGCTCTCTGGACAGCCTTTCCAGGAAGAGGCCCTGGCCTGTAGTCCCAGCACACCCTGGCGGCCGTGACCTCCAGCATAGCCCGAGCCCACCTAGGCCCAACCTCAAGTCTACCCTGGCAGCTCCCACTGGACCACAGGCTGGATGGGCGCTAGGCAGGCCCAGCTGGCAGCAGTGGTTCTGGGTGACCCTAGGCCGGCAGGGTGCGTGCCCTTCCCACACACCCCCACCTGCCAGTCAGCTGCACCGGCTGGCTGATGCCTGGACGGGTGCCAACTCCTGACTTAGACCAGCCCCACTGCCCAGCATGCTGGGAGGTATCATCGGTTCCTTCCTCCTCGCTTAATGGGCTCCTTGACATTGATCAGGTCCTCGCTATTTTCCAGGTGGTGGGTGGCAGAGGGGCCCTGGGGTATATGGGGTGGATGGCAGGTGCGCTGTTTGCCAAGGGTCACTGTTGCTGCTCAGACACAAGGTTCCGGGAGTGATGACCCGGTCCAGGAAGCCATACCAGTGGTCGTTTAAAATAAAGCTCCTGCCCACATCCTGATTGCTCAAGGTCCCCTCTGTCCCCTCCAGCTAGTTCCATGTGGCACTGTTCTCATTTTGAGTTTCTTTCATTATCAACCTTAAAGATTACCAAAGGCAACCTCCTAGCTGGGCATGCAAGGCTTTCGGCTGCTGCTTTCCGAGTGCGTCTCCCCAGCTCCCTGCCTTGTGACTGACCCACCCGCCAGCCACGGTTTCATCTTGCCCGTCTACTCGTCTGTGTCTCCCCCTCAGTGTGGAGCCACGGCCCCGGGCGCAGGGTCCCCGGTGGTCCCTCCGGACCAGAGCCTCACATTCTGAAGGCAGAGCTCACATCTCTAGTGCCTGGTACAGAGCAGGTTGCAGTTGCTGAATCCGTGAAAGGGATTCCTTCGAAAACCCTCGGCTTTCCCCACATGAAAGTCGACGCTAATTGGATCTTATTTTCCTCAAAAGATTTTACAGCAGCTGAATGTTTTCGCACATTGTAAAGGGTATGAGAAGAGCTCGTGTGAAGATCTATCACTGTTTTCTGTTGTTTTGTTTTTTTTTTCTGTTTGCAAACACGCTGCAGAGAGGCACAGGGCACTCCAGCAGCCGGGGTGAGGCCGGGGGGGGGGGGGGGG
>NC_043711.1:102157786-102167412 GCF_006229205.1 Suricata suricatta | reverse complement strand
TTCTTCGAGGGGAGGGCCGGAGCTTTGTCCTGGAGGGTGAAACAGGACTTGCACACACCAGCAGGGCAGGGGAAGGCATTCAGGGGGGAGAAACCGGGAGGAGAGCCCAGACCCAGAGTGTCCACGTGTCCACAGGGCTCTGAACCCCGGGGGAAGATCAGAGGGTCTCAGAGGGTCCCAGAAAATGGAACGAGAGGGCTGTGGTTGTAAGCCGGGGATTCACTCCAGAGACTTCTGCCTGCGGAAGGATCCAAGCCTTGCTGTTAGCAAGCCGGCTCTGGCAGGTTTGAGTGCAGGGAGTTGGAGGGGGAGAGTAACTGCTGGAAGAGAGATCATTCTAGAGATTTTTTCCTTTGAGAATTCTTTCATATTTAAGAGGAGAATAATAACCCCAACAGCCCCAAGAAAGGATGAACCAGATTACCCAATCCAACCAGTGTTTAGAGAACACTTGGGAGACACAAAGCCAGGGAAAATGCTAGATGTTTGTTAGGAGCAGATAGTTCTGATTTTTCGTTCAAAGCGTCCCCTCCCCCCACCCAGAGTCGAGAAATCCAAACTAAACAGACTGCTAAGGAGTTATTTCACTTCAAATGCCTGCCAATTTCCTCAAGATGTAGCTTGTGACAGATACAAATATATTCCAGGAAAGTGCTTACCCTTTGCACTGCAGACTTGACGGACTCCAATATAAATAAGACAGGCAGCACTTTGTTTAGATAAATTTTTATGAAGGTATTAATCCACAGCTTAGTATATATTTCACTGTCAATGAAAAATGCGCCTCAACTTCATTTTCTTCAAAAAATGAAAATTTAAAACAACTTACCGGATCTTTAACGCAACCCAAGAAGTAACTTATGTTTTTGATGAGGTGCGACTCATCCCAAAAGTCAGCGGGGCAGCCAGGCCTCAGCAGCTGGGGAACAAGACCTAAAACTGGAAGAAATCAGAGTAAAATTCCCAGGACTCAGGGGAAGCTTTTGGTACCGTTCGCATTCTAAAACACATTTTGGAGATGGTATGCTGTCAGATGGCTCTGGGCATATGAAATGTGCACTTATATGTTAATTTCACGCCTGTACATAACCTCCTCTAATGGCTGCTTGGACCGATCACCACGAGATTCCCAGATTCCATTATTCTGATCGGAGACACACGCCTTCCCTCAGAGGGCTTGCTGGTTCTTTCTGGTGCTGTCGCTCATTCCTTTATTCAGTAGATGCCTATTGAGGATCAGTTCCCAAGAGCTCCAGGCCAGGTCAGGCTTTGGGGGTACAAGGCATGTGGGTGTGTGGGGGGTGGGGTGAGGGATGGGTGTGTTGCATGTGTGCATGAGCACAGAGCTGTGGGGGCAAAGAGAGCAGTAAAACTCAGAAATCCAGACCCTGGGGGAGGACTGAGCTGGGATGAGACCGCCAAGCACGAGCTGAGGTGTCCCCGGCATTCTGATCCCCGATAAGCGATTTGTTCATGCGAAGCTCAAGTGCACGTATAAAGTGCGCATGGGAAGTACGCTGAGCCACGGAGTTTGAACTTGACCTTGCGGGTCACAGAGCCAGTAGAAGTGTCCCCATCAAGACTAACATGAAATCAAGGTAGGGTTTACTCCCGGAGGGCAGTGACTGGCTGCTTCACACGCCCAGACGGGACGGGGGCCACCTTCACCGCCACCCGTCAGTGCCTGGGTGTCAGGGAGCACCTTGGTTACGCTTTGTAAATCCTGCGTCAGGCAGGCCATCCAGAAGATTTGTGCTGAGTGTTCCCTGAAGGATTGAAAATGAACTCATAGCCATGAAAATCACATTTCTCTAGAAATTTTGAAAAATGCATCAACTTCTGGAAAAGTTGAAAAACAAGTCCAGTGAACACTCCAGTGAACACTTGTATACCCTTTCCCTGGACCACATGATGTGTGTGTGTGGACATTGATTTTTTTCCTGTACAAGTTAAAGTTGGTTGCATACACTAAACACACTAGTGTGCATCTCTCAGGTAGAAGGACATGAGCCCCCATAATCACGACAATATTCTGATCAGACCCACGGAGGATGAGCACTGAACAACATGATTATCTATACGCAGTCCACATTGAAATGTGTTTAATTGTCCCCAAAATGTCCTCCATTGCCTTTCAAAAATCCAGAACCCAGATAAAGACCAGCCCTTCCCCCTGGTTGTCAATTCTCTTTGGTCTCCTTGGTTCCCGAACAATCCCTGTCTTTGTGTTTCCTGGCATTGACACATCTCGTAGAAGGTCCCGAGGTCTGGACTCCTCGGAGTGTCTCCTTACTTAGATGTGGCTTAAACACACTCTGTTTCCCACTGCGCCTCATCCAGAGCCACGGAACCCACGTGTCTCCTGTAACTGGCCAAGCTGGGTTACTGGGTTTAAGCGAGGTTGACCAGATGTACCACCTGGAAGTCTTGAGCAAAGAGCTCCCTGCCTCCCCGTTGGCCCAGGACTGGCTCACATCATCTGCAGGGCCCTGATGCAAAAAGAGGCTCTTGCACCGGGACCCCACAGCCTCTTTTTCAAAAGAGAATTTCAAGATGGTGTCAGCAGAGGCTTAACCCCCAAACGGGCCCATGCCATAGCGGTGGCCATGGGCGCCGGGATGGGGCATGCCCCACTTATGTTGCTATGTCTGGATCTTCACCGTCACTGTCCCCTCTCAGGCCAGCCAGGGTCCTATCTGGCCGGCTCCCCATGTTTTGCTTCTTTTTAAAAATTTTTAAAATGTTTTTTATTTATTTTTGAGAGAGAGAGAGACAGCGTGAGCAGGGGAGGGTCAGAGAGAGAGAGGGGCACACAGAATCGGAAGCAGTCTCCGGACTCTCAGAGCCTGAAGCCAGGCTCGAACCCATAAACTGTGAGCTCATGACCTGAGCCGAAGTCATACACTTACCCGACTGAGCCACCCAGGCACCCCTGTTTTTATTATTATTTTTTAATGTTTATTTATTTTTGAGAGAGAGAGAGAGAGGGTGAGTGGGGGGTGGGGCAGAGAGAGAGGGAGACAGAATCCGGGGCAGAGAGAGCTGTCGGCACAGAGCTTGAACTCAGGAGCTGTGAGATCATGACCTGAGCCGAAGTCAAATCAGACGATTAACTGACGGAGCCACCTGGCTGGCGCCCCTCCCCCATGTGTTTCCACATGTTCCCATTTGTCTTTGAGGACTTCCGTCCTCCCGGGAAGGAGAAGATGGTTCCCAGGCTCACTCAGCTCCTTCCCTGCCCCAAACCAAGAGTCCGCAGGGGCTCACAGGAGCCTGTCTCCCTGACATTGGGGAAATGGCCATTTAGACTGCCATCTGGAGACCCAGGGCTGCGCAGGAAGTGCCCTTCCTCGGGTGTCACTATCCAGGATTCTTTTGGGAGACGGAGGATTTTTTTTCCCACATCATGGCTGCACACAGGTTCCTCTGATTCGAAGCCCGTGTTCCTGGGCTTGTCCTCACGTGCCCATCCAGGTTTGTACTTCCTTCTCCCGCAGTGAGGACCCACGGCCCCAGAGAATTCTGGAGCGTTCTTTCCAAAGCACTCATGACAACAAACCCACTGCCTCAAGTTGGAAAGTTCTTTCTGTTCTTAGCATTACCCCATGGGTGCGATCAACATTTCCTTGGTTTCTGTATGGCATGGCCATCGCATTCCTACATTCCCAGGCCTTGGTTTGTGTTGAACTGAAGGGCTTGCTGTTTTCAGTTTTTTTAATTTTTTTTTTTGAAGACAAACAACAGTTACGTGGTTCAGGAGTTGAAGCTGCATGAAGGAATGTTCACAGATGCTCCCTGAGTTTTCTACTCCTTTTCCACTCGTCACCCCCGGAGGTGACCATTTTTATCAGGTTTTGATTTATCCTTCCTTTTTCTTTTTGAAAAAACACGTTGAGGGGTGCCTCGGTGGCTCAGTCGGGTAAGCATCCGGCTGTGGCTCGAGTCACGATGACCTCACGGTTCGTGGGTTCGAGCCCCGCATCGGGCTCTGTGCTGACAGCTCAGAGCCTGGAGCCTGCTTTGGATTCTGTGTCTCCCTCTCTGTGCTCCTCCCCTGCTCGCACTGTCTCTCTCTGTCTCTCAAAAATAAAGAACATTTAAAAAAATAAAAAAAACCCACGTTGATACATATTCACGCATCTACACACCAGACAGCATCCTACATGAAATCTTTTGCACTTTGTTCAAAAAGCATATTCTGTGATCTCCCCTGAAACTCTTTTCAGCTCCTGGTATCCATGGGGTGAGAGAACATGAATAAAAACATACCAGAGGAACCACTTCTGAACAGCAAAAAGCGTTGCTTCAAACATCGGTTTTTAGGAAGTTTCGATCAAATGTGGGTTGGAGCCAGCCGCTCTGGGCAGCCTGAAGCCTCCTCCCAGGGAGGCCGCGGTGTTGGGCAGTAATAGCTCTCCTGTCTCGGGGCCCAGATTCTTACTGACTTCTGAACACTGACAGAACTATTCTGTCACCGCGGAAGTTCTCAAGGGTGTGTGGGAGACCTGGGATCTTGCGAGGGGGTGGGTGACTGCGGGAAGGACTCGGCAGGTCATTAACAGGCCAAGGGCCGTTCCACATGCCTTGAAGCAACTTGGCATATGGGAAGGGAGGTGTACAGCCAAGCAAACTGAAGGGGAAATGCTTATTTTGATCAAGAAATCTTTTCCTTAGGAAAACCTTCACTTACAGCATCCTTTACATGGCATGTTTCTCTAGCGCATCAGAAATGATTCCGTCTTCAAAAACCCGAGTCACATTTTTTCCCCTCGGAAACACGCCTGTGGGAAGCAACACGTCTATGGACGTTAGCTAAACATGGATCTTGGGAAAAGTGAGAAAGGGTCGCAGATCTGTAGCGGAGGATCTGGGCAGCTGAGGAGTGTGAGGTGGGTGGAGGGGACCACAAACGAGGCAGGAACTGTTAGTTTGTCTTAAGGGCCCGAGAGGGAAATTCAATATATATTTTCTTCTCCCTAAATCTGGATGGTTCCATCTTCCGGGCTGGTTCATAGTTACGGATGGAAAGTACTGACTCGGCGCGACCTTACTGAGGTGACGACACAGGTTAAAATGCTGGGTTTGAAGTGAGGTCACGTATCCCCGCACGTGATTTACAAAACGAGAGTGACATCATAACCCAAACAGGGTAAGAAGTGTGCCAGGCGGGTCCTGGTTTGCCTAACACCTTCATACATTCAAATACTTAAAATCACCTATGAGGACCATCAAGAGACATCTTCAAGTCTTTCCTCAGCACGTGGGGAATACAGAGTCAATACACACCGTAAAGTGCTATTTTCAAAACGTGATTTATTTGTCATATTAGAAACTCGGCAGCACGTGAAATCAAGTAGTTTCATGGGTACACCAAGGGTACACACGCGAAGAGCCCCCTCTTTTTTCTCTTGAAACGAGGTTACTTGCAGTCTCCCAAGGCCCCTGGGGCTGGAGGAAGGGGGAGACGGGAGGTGAGCGGGCACCAGGGCCTTCCGGGGTGTTCTGTGGCAATGCCAGGGAAGAAGCCAAGGGGATGGCGGCCGGGCCTACGGATGGACCCGCTCAGGGTTCACGGTCGGCTGGCGTGCGGGCAGCAGGGCAGGGCGGGCCGAGGGGTGACTTCCGCAGCGCATTTTTGTGCGACACACAGGAGGCATGATGGAAAGTGCTCGAGTTCTGTGTAAATTTAATTATTAGCATGAACTGAAGGTGCTGTCATTGTTTAACTCAGCCGACCTTTTAAATGGATAACCAACCTTGAAGCTTAATTGGATTTAAAAAAAAATCAATTTCTAGCCATTGCATAGTGCGGAAATGAAGTGTTACGTTCTCAGGCAATTGTAAGATCAGTTTTGCTCAAGCCTATTTCTTATTGTTTACAACTTTAAAATGACATGATCCATCTTGGTGAGCATTTTATGTATACGTAACCTTTCATAAACACCCCCAGAGACACACACGTCTGCACGCGGAGCCACGTCACAGAAGAATCATTATTTTCTGTTCGGCAGCAGGCTTAGTCATCAGCAGCAATCTCTTCACACCAATTACACGAAAAACTGAACTAGGGATAATGAGATACCACTGTTTGCAAATCTCTCTTAGCCTCAGCCTGGTCTAATCTTCGTAATAAGAAAAAAATCCGCGAGGCAGCCTTTACCACATCACATCCTGACCATTAAATCTTTCTCATAGAAGGTGACTTAATTTTATGGAAAGAAATGAACAATTCAAAGGGCACGAGCAGAGACGGCACAGGTCTGGAAATTAGAATGCTGAAGATTCTAGCGCCAGCCCTGGGTGGGACCAGTCATGTGACCTTAGGCAGCCCCTCTTGCGAGGTGGGGTCTCCGTTTCCCCACCTGGGAAAGGGGGCTGGTTGGGGGAGGAGAGGAACATGGTCTTTCTGCCCAACTGGCAAAGGAAACGGGGTCCGTCACGGGGTCCTGAGTCAGAATGCCAAGCTAAAACACCATGTGACTCGTTCGGCACGTTCTCCAAGAGGCCACATGAAGTCAGCCAGGACCCCTCTGCCTCCGTGACATCTATAAAATGAGAGAAACAGTGATTACTAATGGCAGAATTGGGATGATTAGCTAAAAGCAATTTTAGAATAGTTGACAAACAGAAAACACTGAACCCAAGGGTCCACTCTCACGAAGTCTAATTTAAATATACATTGTATTGAATGGCGTCTCATTTAAATGGTCCATTTTAGCCAGACTATGGAGCTGTAATGGAGGCCCAAACAATTATCTTGAGCATTCAGGACAGTCCAGACAGCTAATTTGGACAATTGGACAAATGATTATTTTCTTTTGCCTCAATTCATCAGATAATTGTGCACGAGTCTCTGCCATTTGACTCTGTGGAATGTCCTTTCGTGTTGTAAGAAGGCCGTGCCGGAGACTGCTGGAAGGAAGTGGAGGGTGGTGTGCACTCGGGCCCCGCTCGGAGTCCGGCCTCCGGATCGGGTTCGGGCGAGCTGCAGGTGCTTGGCCGGCCCGCCCAGTGCCCACATTAGCTCGCCCGAACGAGTGCCCATCATTTCCCTCAATTCCAAAACAAGACTAAACAAAAACATCAGGCAACAAGGTTAGACGTGGCATCTGGGCAGTCAGGGAATCTGGAGAGAGAAAAGGAGGAGTTTCTAAAGGCTCACACACACACACACACACACACACACACACACACACACAATCTGGAGCCACATCTACACGTACACACACTGCTGGGTTTCAAATGCAGCTAACGGCAAATGAACCACGTGTGCCCCCGGAATCTCGGAAGACGTGGGAACCTGTGCTAGACTAGTTGGTTGCGCCGGGGTGGCGCCGTCCTAACCTGTCCAATGTCCCTTCAGGAAGACTGACGTTACCCGGGCCTCCCCATCTTGTTTCCACAGGTTTTGACTTGAATAGGGGAGCTTGATGATGAAAACTGAGCCAGCATGTTAGAGTAACACACTAGCCTTCCAATGAAGCCGGGCTTGGTAAGTCATTTTGCTGCAGTTCCAAGAGAATGGGGAAGACCTCTAGGTTGCTCAAATTTTGGGTGACGCCCGAGTTCTTGAAGCCCGTTCTAAGCATACACGCTCCCTGCAGAGCCCCTGGGATGTCCCTGGAAGGGTGGAGGGTTGCTTCACTGTTATCATCGCTGGTCAGAATGTTCCTGAAGCCTAGGGCGAATGTCTAGCCTTTGAGAGGTGGCTTTGATTCTTGGACAGAGTTGGGGAGATAGAATTTCTAGCCGAAACACATGGGGAGGGCGCACCAAAAGGAGGTTGCTTCTTTCATGTGGGTCAGTGACAGGCTCTGAAGGCAGTTCACCATCAAAGCAACAGCAGCAGCTGCCTAACTGGCCAAGAGGACGACTGGACAAGACCCCCCTGGGCAGACTCTAGTGTCCGACTTAAGAAAAAGACCCACCCCAGGTGGAAGTCAACGCTTGGGCGACGAAGACGCAGCCCAGCCTTTGGGGAGGGGCCGGGACACAGACACATTCACGGGGAAATGCGGTCCAGGCTTCGAGCTCAGCTGGTAGAGCCTACCCTTCAAGTTTTCAGTGGAAGAGACTCGGAGGCGTTCAAGGTCACTTATAAATTCAAGTCTCCGGGAGCCTGCCTGTAAGAACTACTCAAGGAGCAGAGCAGACCACAATTTTATCTGAAGGGCTCCTAACGCCTGCCGGTATGCACACAAAGCATACATTTTCATAAGAGAAATAATCATCCACCTTCCCTTCTGTACACGGGACGGCAGACGGACTGGTCCCTTTGCAAGCGCCCATTAGGCAGATGGATGGACTTTCCGACACCGAGGCCCCCGACACGAACGGTCATCGGCCCCGATGGTCGCAGTGGATGAGGCCACAGGCGCACCCGAGGAAAATGCAGGCCCCGCCGTGAAAATGAAGATGAGGATTGCAGGATGCTCTTTAATCCGCATGATTGCTTTATTGTACAAAAAATTTTCCAGTAACAGTAAATTAGTTTTAAAAAAGGACAAAAAAAAGTCATTTTGGATAGAAGCGCTTCACTAATTGCTTTATTTAAGCGCACGAGGAAAAAAGTCTTATCTGACCAATTAGGTTGGAAGGGTTTTATTACCTTTAAGAAGCCATTAGCTAGGATAAAACACTGAACGCACTCGTGTCAAAACAAATAAATAATGCTCCCTCAATTAGCAGAGAAAGCGGTAAATCCGTTAAATTAGAGACATACCCTGCTCCACGCTCGTGGCAAAGCCGGCACCCCACCCCCAATTAATACGACGAGAGACAGTAGATTTCAGTTACAATCTGAGGAAAGATCAGGAGCTTTGGAGACCTGATGGTAAACGTTTGCTTATCTCCTCTCCGGCCTGTGTAAACAGAGCCAGCCCCGTCATGGTCAAGGGGGTGGGTGTCCAGGGCCCGAGCCCCAGGGCTGCCCAGAGGGAGCTTTTCGGCCCTGCTGGCCCCCCTTTTCCACCAGGCCGGCGATCACTCCCACCAGAGCCCAGCAGGGATGGATGGCTCAGCCCTCCCCTGGACGAGGAAGAAGAGCCCGCCTCCTTCGGAAGGAAAGAATTGCCCGGAGGTGTCAGGGCGCCATGACCAATCTACCCCGACTTGCCCCAAGGCTGCTGATCTTTCCCCAAGTAAAGGCTCAAAAGAAAAATACAGTGTTTTGCTGAGCACACGCCCCGGGGGAGGCCCCTTCCCAGGTTCTGCACTGCTTTCTCGGTTCACTCGGGATCCTTACAATCACTCTTGTTAGATCCGTTATTTTACCCCAAAGGTGGGGGTTTTGCCCACCCCCAACCCCCCTATTAACTGAAAATAAATAAAAATAAATGGTGATCCTTTCTTAAAGGGTCAATTTCCTTCAAGGTTAAGACCACCGAGCCTCTTGCTGCCCCTGTTGACCACTGGGGGAGGGAACCCCCCCCCGAGGGACCCCCCCCCCCCCCCGACCTGAAGCAGCCCCGCTCCCAGGAGCAGCCGGCCAAGGGGAACATCTCGACTAGAAGATGCCTACGGCTATTCTCCAGCTCTGCGGGAGCCCCGAGTTTCAGGTGATCAGGGAGGTGGTGGATTCTTGTTTCCTGACCTTCTTTCCTAACAGAGGATGGTCTGCCAGGGAG